>NC_133666.1:484416869-484716869 GCF_037893015.1 Macrotis lagotis
GGTATTCCTCAACTGATAAATGGTCAAAGTATATGAACAGAAAGTTTTCAAATGAATAAATAAAAGCTATATATAATCATGTGAAAAAATGCTCAAAATCACTATTGATTAGAGAAATGAAAACTAAAACAACAATGAGGTACCATCTCAGACCTTTTAGAATAGCCCTATTAGATGAGAAAAATGGAAAAATGGTCAATGTTAGGGACATTGATGCATTGATGGTGGAGTTGTGAATGGTTCCAACCCTTCTGCAGAGCAATAGGGAACTATTCTCAAAAAAGCAATAAAGCAATTCATACTCTTTGACCCAGCAATTTCAATTCTAGGACTACATCCAGAAGAAATTGTTAAAAGATGGGAAAAATTTTACATATTCAAAATATTTATAATGTAAATATTCATAAAGTTGAGAATTTTATATTTTTGTCAAACTATATTTCAATGTGGTTGGTGTATGCATTCATATTATATCTTTAGCATGCATTGTTGCCTATTATTTTAAAATAAAGAAAGTCCTTGTAACTAAATGCAAAATGATCTATTCTCAAAATTAGGAAAAACATAGTTTGGAATCCTGCTTCTTACTTATTTCTGCTTTTTGATTTTGAATAAGTTCTATAATTACTCAATGTCCAAAACAGTTTTCTGAAAACATAAATTGTACAGTATAGTTCATTTGTTTTTGGTGGTGGGGTCAATTAAATATAGTTAGGTGTCAAGAATTAAAAAAAACAAAAGAAAAAGTTTTAAGGAATATATTTTCCATTTATGGTTTGGGGTTTGGTAGAAATATAGTTTTAACTGCAAAAATAATATTAATGTCATGATTTGCTGTCTATTATCATTACAATGGATTTTGAATCCCAATTATGAGTTTTAAGAAGTATATCTGTACATGTAATAAGTAAATGATCCAAATATTTTCAGTGAGTTTCTTTAATAGAGGAAAATAAAACAAAACAAAATAAAACAAAACCTTAAAATGATGTAGTACATATAAAACTCTGGTTCATTTGGAATGCTGATAGTTTTATTTCTGTCAAAATAGAATATATAACACACAGAAAAGCCTTCAAAAATTTGAATATGCTTTCATTCTCTTTGGATGCCAAATTAATGAAAAAATTGCTATGTAAAAGATGACTTTTAGTTAACCATTTTAAATATTCACATAACCTTGAAAATGTTGAACAATCATAGACATAATTTGATGTATCTATTATCTTAATGCTGCATATGAAAATTCTTTCATGCATTGAGATGTTGTTCTATACACTTCCCTAAAATCTTCAAAAAAGAGTCATCTAAAGTACCACAAACATTTGTCTAAGTCTTTCATTTATTCCCACCCCCCCAAAAAAAAGGAAAAAAAAGAAAAAAGAATCACAGAACTGAGATAGAAAAGAATTAAGTTCTTTTTATCTCTCTCAGTATTGGACCTGTTTCTCATCATACCAGATATGTGATATTGGGCAAGTCACATAACGTCTCTGATGTTCAAATTTCTCATCTGTAAAATGAGGATATATATATATATATATATATATATATATATATATATATATATATATATATATATTGTACTTACCTCTTAAAGCTGTGAAGATCAAATAAGAAAAGACATTGACAGTACTTTGGCATGACTTCCAGTCAAGATGTTGGGATGACTTCTGACCAAGACAATGGAAAGAAGCCAGATACTGTCCTAAAGTCTCCTGGCTTTCCATCAGAACTAATATGAATCAAGCCTCTTAACAGAATTGAGATCCACAACAATCCAGAAACAGCAAAGGAGAAGAACACCTACCAACAAAGTCTGTCTCAGGGGAAAGTTGGTGAGCCAGGGGCAGAGAGCATAGAGTCAGCACAGGGGAAGCAGGTGAGATCTAGGTCTAACCTGAAACAGCCCTGGAAGTTTTGAGTTTGTGAACAGCCAGGAGAACTCCACCTAAGTTGGAAGAAGACTTCCAGCACAGTGGGAGAGAGAGAGCTCTAGAGAAGCAGCTAGGCATCAATCCAGTCAACTCTGCAGGCCTGGAAGACCAGAATGGCAAACCCATTATTTTTCAGTTTAGTGCCCCCCCCCAAACCTGCAGAAGAAAGGAACTCTTCACAGAACACAGTAACAATGCCCCCCCCCCAACCCCAGGCTCAGGTATAGGCAGCAGATGTCTCTCAGTATTAAGTGAATAATAAGGAGATTAACTGTCTAGTCCCCTGGCCTATGGAGTGGGCCACAATTCAAGTTCACAAACACTCCATAGAAAGTAATCAGCATCCCCTACAGGGCCAGCCCACTTGAAGTCACTAGTGGAGCAAAGTCTCTAGGGTTTTCAAAACCAAAGGTCTGGGACCTAGCCCCTCCCCCCAACACAATATCCTAGGAAAATGGACAAAGGCCAGCAGAAGGGGGTTCCATTGAAAGCTACCTCAAAGTAAAGACCCTAACTCAGAGAAGGCTAGAACTTCTAAGGAGAATATGAATTGGTCTCTAGCCAACAAAGACTTCTTAGAAGAGATCAAGAATGAGTTTAAAAAGAAACTGGAAAAAGTGGGAAAAGAAACCCTTGCAAGAAGAAAAGAAATCCTTGGAAAATACAATTGGACAACTGCAAACAGAAAATAATGCTCTCAACACTATAATTGGACAAATAAAAAAGGGAAAATTACAAACAGAGGGAAGATAGCATAGCAGGCAATAAAGAGTTACTAATTATAGCTGTGAATGTGAATGGGATGAATGTGACTGGGAATTCAAAAATAGAAATGACCAATTGGAAAAGGAGCTGCAAAAGGTAAATGAAGAAAATTCTTCTCTTAAAAGAAGAATGGAATCCATGGAAAGTAGAGACATTATGATACAACAGGAATCTGTTAAATAAAACCAAAAAATTGAAAAAATAGAAGAAAATGTAAAATATCTCATCATCAAAACTACTGACTTAGGGAATGGATCCAAGAGAGACAACTTAAGAATCATTGGATTTCTTCACACATTGAGGATAAAAATGCCTGGAGTCAATATTTCAGGATCTTTTGAAGGAAAATTGCCCCAATATCAGAGAACCAGAGGGCAAAATAGTTATTGAAAGACTATGTTTAGAGAGCATATACATAACCAGAAGTAATGGACGCTCATAACTTGTCCGGGACTCTGATAGAATGATTTAAAAACAATATCTTCTAAAAAAGGGGGGGACAGAAAAGAGACAGGAGGATGAGCAGATTCAATGGGTAAATCACATTATATGAAGAGGTACAAAGGACCTATTGCAATAGATTGTAAGAAGGGAGGAGGTGAGAAGAACCTGAATCTAACTCTCATCAGATTTGGCTCAAAGAAGGATTAACATGCATACACTCATTTAAGAACCTTAGGCTATTTTTCAAATATTAAAAGGGATAAAGGGGGAGTAGGGGAGGAAAAGAGGAACTAACAGAAGGAAACTAATGATGAAGTGGCAAAGGGGAAGAGGAATGATAAGGGAGGATTTAAGAGGGCAAACACACTGAAGGAGGTAGTATTCAGAATTAAAATACTGGGAAATATGGATAAAGTGAAAAAAAGGGAAAAAATACAAACAGAGGGAAGATAGCATGGCAGGCAAATAGAATTACTAATTATAACTTTGAATGTGAATGGGATAAAGTCTCCTATATAATGCAAGAAAATAGCAGAGTGGATTAAAAACCAGAATCCTACAATATGCTGCTTACTCATTTGAAGCAGAGAGATACATATAGAGTAAAGGTAAATGTGGGAGAAGAGAAATATTTTGCTTCAATTGAAGTGAAAAAGGCATGGGTAGGAAACCTTATATCAGATAAAGCAGCTACTAAAGTAGATCTCATTAAAAGAGATATGGAAGGAAATTATATCCTTTTAAAAAATACCATAAACAATGAAACAATTTCAATACTAAATATTGTGTGCACCAAAATGGTATAGCATCCAAATTCTTAGAACAATGCTCTACTGGTGGGAGATCTCAACCTCCCTCTCACATATTTAAATAAACCTAACCATAAAATATACAAGAAAGAAGTTAAAGAAGTAAATAGAATGTTACAAAATCCAGACATGTTAGACCCTTGGAGAAAGCTTAATGGGGGTAGAAAGGAATATAATTTTTTTCTGCACTACATGGCACTAACACAAAAATTGACCATGTACTTATCCATAGAAACCTTATAATCAAATGCAGAAAGTAAGAAATAGTGAATACTTCCTTCTCAGATCACATGCAATAATGGACCATGGAGAGACAAGACCTAACATTAATTGGAAACAAAATCATTTTAAAGAATGCATGGAGCAAATAACAAATTATGGATAGAATTAATGGTTCATTCTAGATAATGACAATAATGAAACAACATACCAAAAGTTATTAGGGGGTATATTATATCTACAATTTGCATACATGAACAAAATAGAGAAAGAGGAAACCAATGAACTAAGCGTGCACCTAAAATAATTAGAGAAAGAGCAAATAAAAAACTCCCAATTAAATAACAAATTAGAAATCCTAAAAATTTACAGAGAAATTTTAAAAATTGAAAGCAAGAAAACTAGTTAATTAATTTTTAAAAAAGCCAAGATTTTGGTTTTATTGGGAAAAACAATAAAACTGATAAATCTTTGGTTAATTTGATCAAGAAAAGAAAGAGGAAATCCAAATTACTAGTGTCATAAGTGGAAAAAATGAACTTACCACCAATGAGGAGGCAATTAAAATAGTAACTCAGAATTATTTAGTCCAACGGTCTGCCAATAAATTTGATAACCTAAGTGAAATGGATGAATAGTTACAAAAATATAAGTTGCCCAGGTTAAATGAAGAGGAAATTAAATATCTAAATAAACCTATCTCATAAAAAGAAATTCAAACTCTCTTTATAATTGAGTATATCAATAAGAAATCTATCAGAAATCATATGATTATCTCAATAGATGCTTAAAAAGCCTTTGACAAAAATACAGCACCCATTCCTACTAAAAACACTAGAGAGCATAGGAATAAATGGATTGTTCCTTGGAATGATAAGCAATATTTATTGCATTATATGCAATGGGGATAAACTAGAGGCATTCCCAATAACATCAGAGTGAAAGAAGGATGCCTGTTATCACTACTACTATGCAATATTGTATTAGAAATTTTAGCTTCAGTAATAAGAAAAGAAAAAGCAATAGAAGGAATTAGAATTAGGAAGGAAAAAACAAAACTTTCACCCTTTGCAGATAACATGATAGAATACTTAGAAAATCCTAAAAAATCATCTAAAAAAACTACCAGAAACAATTAGCAACTTTATCAAAGTTGCTGGATACAAAATAAATAAACCCTCATGAATCTTGAACATTTCTATATATTAATAGCAAGATAACAGCAGCAAGTGCTATAAATAGAAATTCCATTTAAATTAACTTTGGATAATATAAAATACTTGGAAGTCTACCTGCCAACGAAGACTCAGAAACTCTATGAAAAACTATAAAACACTTTTCAAACAAATAAAATCAGATTTAAATAACTGGGCAAATATCAACTGCTCATGGATAGGCCAAGCTAATATAATAAAAATTACAACTTGCCTAAATTAATCTACTTATTTAGTGCCTTACCAATCAAAGCTACAAAAAATTACTTTAATGAAATAGAAGAAATTGTAACTATATTCATATGGAGAAACAAAAAGTCAAGAACATCCAGGAATTTAATGAAAAAAAAGTGCAAAGGAGGGTTTCTTAGCCTTACCAGATCTAAAATTATATTATAAAGCATCAGTCATCAAAACTGTCTGATATTGTCTAAGAAATGAAGTAATGGATCAGTGGAATAGATTAGGTGCAAAAGAGACAGCAGTAGGGGCGGCTAGGTGGCATAGTGGATAAAGCTCTGGCCTTGCAGTCAGGAGTACCTGGCTTCAAATCCGGTCTCAGACACTTAATAATTACCTAGCTGTGTGGCCTTGGGCAAGCCACTTAACCCCATTTGCCTTGCAAAAAAACCTAAAAAAAAGAGACAGCAGGAAATAATAATAATAATAATAATCCACATTTGATAAACCCAAAGAGTCCAGTTTCTGGGATAATAACTTTCTCTTTAATAAAAACTGTTGGGAAAATTGGAAGGTAGTGTGGCAGAAACTTGGATTAGACCAACATCTCACTCCCAATAGCAAGATAAGTTCAAAACGAGTATAGGATTTAGACATAAAAGAGAATATTATAAGCAAACTAGGAGATGAAGGAATAGTTTACCTGTCAGATATAGGGAAAGGGAAGCAATTTGTGACCAAGGAAGAGATGGAGAATATCATTACAAATAAATTAGATAATTTTGATTACATTAAATTAAAAAAAAAATTTGCACAAACATAACCACTGTAACCAAGATCAAAAGAAATGTCACAAATTGGGAGACTATTTTTATAAGTATTTCTGAAAGAGGACTCATTTCTAAAATATATAGAGTGAGTCAAATGTACACATATGTGTGTATATATACATATATATATGTATATATACACACACACATGCAAAGGCAATTTATAGATGTTGAAATAAAAGCTGTCCATAGTCATGAAAAATTGCTCTCTGATTAGAGAAATGCAAATTAATCCAATTTGAACACCTCTCAGAATGGCCAATATGACCAGAAAGGACAATGTGATGAATGTAGGAAGGGATGTGGGAAATCTGAGACACTAGTGCACCATTGGTGGAGCTGTGAAATCATTCAACCTTTCTGGAAAGCAACCTTGAATTATGGCCAAAAGGCAAGAAAAATGTGCATACCCTTTGATCCAACAATACCACTACTGGGTCTATACCATGATGAGATCATGCAAAAGGTTAAACACATCACTTGTACAAAAATATTCCTAGCAGTCCTTTTTGTGATAGCAAAGGCATTGGAAATCTAGTGAATGTCCATCAACTGGGGAATGGTGATCAAATTGGGGTATATGTATGTTATAGAACACTATTGTTCTATTAGAAACCAAGAGGGATGGGCTTTCAGAGAACCCTGGAAAGATTTACATGAACTGATGTTGAGCAAGATCAGAATAACCAGAAGAACATTGTACACCTTAACAGCAACATGGGGGGGGGGGTGCTGATCAACCTTAATGGACTTGCTCATTCTATCAATACAATAACCAGGGAGAATTTTAGAGTAACTGCAATGGAGAATATCATCTGTATCCAGAGAAAGAACTGTGGAGTTTAAAAAAAGCCAAAGTCTATTACCTTCAATTTTTTTTTTAAAATGTGTCTTATGTACTACATAATTTTGCTATATCTAACATTTTGTTTTCCCCTCAAGGATATGATTTCTCGATCAACACATTCAATTTTAATCAATGTATAGCATTGAAACAATGTAAAATTATCAGACTGCCTTCTGTTGGGGTATGGGGGGAGGGAAAGGAGGGTGGGGGAAAATTGTAAAAATCAAAGCCTTACAAAATTGATAGGTCAAAACTACTATTGTATGTAATTGGAAAACAAAATATTCATAAAAAAGAGAAAGTATTTTGACAAAAATTGTTCCTCAATCATATCCAACTCTTTGTCACTTCTTGGATTATTATGTTCAAGTATTTTTTCTTTGCAAAGATGCTAGAATATTTTAACATTTTTTTCTAGGAGATTAAGGCAAACATCAGATTAAGTGACCAGGCCATGTTACACAGCTAGTGAGTGTCTGAGGCTAGATTTGAATTCAAGTGCTTCTGATTCCATGCCTAGCATTCTTTTCCCTGAGTCATCAAGCTATCCCAGAGAAATTCATAGTACCTTATAAATATTAAAAATTACATTTTCTTCATCCATTTGATCTTATTTTAATTTACATTATTCTGGGACAAATCCCCACCCCCTTTATTTAATGCTATATATACTATTGAATAGGTGGCTAAATAGCTGGTTTTTGTAGTTGAATAAAAATGCTTTGACTTGCTTATCTTCTATACTCTCATTGAAACATCCTTATTATTTATCTAATATCAATCAAAACAGTTGTCATTCTATTCAATTCATCTGATTTTGACTTTATCTGCTAGATATTCAACTATGCTAGATTAAATAAAATTTTCTATTATTTCCAAGTATTAAAATAAAAGTTATCATGCAACTATTTTTTCCTTTGGTTCTCCCCTTCCCTCCCACTTTAGAGATGACAGTAATTAGGCATAAACATATATATATATATATATATTTATATATATGTATATATATGTGTGTGTGTGCTTGTGTATCTTCTTATACACATATATGTGTACATATGTGTGTTAAACCATTATGTGTATATATATATATATATATATATATATATATATATATACTTATATTTCTTCAGTTCTTTCACTGGACACATATAGTATCTCTTAAATGTCCTTTGCAGTTAATTTCCATATTTATAATAGCCAAATAGCCAAATGAATTTGTCACTTAAAATTATTATTAAACAATACTGTTCTGTTTACAACATTCTCTTGTTTCTGTTCATTTGACACTACATTATATTGTGCAAGTCTATAGATGTAGGAAAAATGGTACATTAATTCATTGTTGGTGAAACTGAAATAATCCAACTATTTTGGAGAGCAATTTGGAATTATGTCCCCAAATTGTACTTCCTTTACTCTTTTCCTAGTAATACCATCAACAAGCAAATAGTTTTGTTTCCCAAAATGATTAGGGGAAAAAAAGAAAAGAAATTAAATATAGTTAAATATGTAAATCCATTCTCTTTGTGATGTCAAATAACTGAAACTTGTGGAGATGCCCATCAATTGGGGAATGGCTGAATAAGTTATGTTATGATATATGATTGTTTTGGAATACCACTGTGCTACAAGAAATGATGAGCTCAATGATTTGAATATAATCTTCCATAGACATTCATTATTGGAGAAGGTTTACTGGCATACAAATCACAGAAATAGTCACTGCCTGAGGCAAGTGGAAATGGAGTTTTCATTGACTCCTGCTAGTATCCCAGCTGGAAGACCTCTTGTCTAATTTCTCATGGTTCCATCTCCCAGCAATTGACTGTACCTCTACATTTAATGGTTCTGCTTCCAAAATCTTTTTGGCATAATACAGTAATTCCCATGTACTGTGTTATAGTAAAGTACTCCCTCTGCCCTCCATTCATTCCTGTCAAAGCATGGGCACTCAGGATTCTGTTGTTACTCTGGTAATGCTCCTCCCTGTAGTTCCTCTCTGGGAAAACTGCTATTATTCTCCATCTTTATAGTTACTATCCTGAGCAGATCTATTATCTCTAGCTACCCTATCCTAGAATTATGTTGCCATTCTAACTTTTTTATATAAGACCTCACAAACCAATAAGATTGAAATATTTCAATTATCTTAGTCTCCAAGCCCCACATGTTTGGTACAAAAGTTCTCACACAGCTATAAGATTTCCAAAACCAAATTCTCAAAAAAATTCAGATCAACTTATTGGACATTTACTAGGCAACTAAACTTACCACATAGTATAAGAGGTAAGGATAGAAATATGAAAAGGAAAGAGAGTCCCTGACCCCAAGAAGTATACAATCTAATTTGGGAAGATAACACACAAAAGGAAACTGAAAAGAGGGATCAGGAGACCTTCAGGAAATAAAATTACAGGGTCATGATATTCTGTGAAGTGGAAATCAAACAGAATTGCTGTTGGAAAGTGAAGATTTGCCTCCAGTTTTCTGAGTCTTTCAAAAAGAAAGACTTTGGGTAGAGTTACACCCTCTAGCACTCCTATCAGAAGAAAGATGCAGTGGAGAAAGTTAAGAAAGTTGCTGTGCATCAGAAATTGAGTTAATCTTCACATTGAGAGATTTCAAGTGATCAGCTTAATCTGCAAGAGGCATTATATTCACTGGAGTGGAAACCAAATGGGACCACTGATGGAATTGGAGGTCTGTTAATCCTAATTAAATCAGGGGTACTGGATTGCATGCACATCTTCATTGCCTCAGCATATAGCTGCATGTGTCATCAATTACAGCTGAATCTTTTTTGAGCCTGAGAATGAATTATTGGGATACTATGAATTCATAAATTCTCAAATAAAGTCTTCAGCAAACTAGTAATTTATAATGCTCCTTTTTGTGATTTTGTTCATAAAGTACTGTCATTTTTCTGCTGAATATTTTGAAACCAGCTGTAACCCTTCACTGCTATGAGTTTCCATGGCAAATTTTCTAATTAATGTGATTTCTGGAAAATTTTAGCCTCTTCATTGTGGTTCTATTTTTCATTGGTTAAATTTCTCTAAGAAAATGTTTGCCTATTTTCATCCATTTCTAATTTTTCAGAGTAAAAAGATTTTCTTAGTTTGCCAGATTGGAGGAATTATAATGTTATACAATGCTTTAATCTTGCATCACTATTGTTACTTCCAATTTGATGTTAATGTTTATCTTTAAACAATCTCTTAACTTTAAACTTAACTATAATCTATTAATTTATAACCAATTTTGTCCAAAAAAGTCACAAAATTGTTTATATCCTTTGAATAAGTGATGGCCCAATATATCCTTTCATATCTTTTGAATACGATATGCCCCAATGAGATCTAATATAGGGGAAAAACACCCTTATGCACAAAATTATTCATAGCAAAGAACTGGAAAATAAAGACAATCTATTGAGTAATGGTTCAATAACGTATGCTGTATTGAAAAACTGGATATTATTATGCTATAAGAAATGATATGAAATGTTTTCAGAGAAATAAAAACAGAAGAAACAAAATAGAGATGATGTCTAATTGGTCAGATATTTAGAGGTAAGTTTTACTTTTTCCATCATATCTTTGCCTTTATCTCTTCAATACAAAAGTAATGGGGCTAGTTCTTGGGCAGTCAGAGACCATTGCAACAACAGGAAAATGAAAAGAAAAGCACTATTTTGTCATAATAGAAATCTGCAATGAAGAGAAACTGAGGCATAAGAGTAAGAGCATAGTTGTTTATTAGCAAGACTAATAATTGATAGAGAACAGTGGTCCTTCAGTAACCAAAGGTAGACCTTACAGTCAGAGTGTTTTTTATATAACTTGGTTATTTAAGTTCATTACATAAATGACACTGGTACTAAACTGAACCAAGACAGTGATTGATTCATTATTATGTTGACTAGCCAAAGATAGGGTACTCAATAATGGGGAGAAAAAACAATGTTGAGTATCCTCTGAAAAGTTCCCAACCCAATGCACTATCCCACTATCAAAGAAGCTTAGTTCTAAGAAAAACATCTGACCAGGTTGAATCATCCCCTATTAAATCTTTGATACCCCCCCTTGAGAGACAAATCTAGTCCCAGTTGCATGCAATTTCCTACAAAGTTTTTTTTTTACAAATTTTTCTACAAAAACCTATACAAAACCCCAGAAATATGTTACAGTGATTACTAAAAGTCAATCAATGAATACTTAATAACCAATTTTGCATTCTGTAGAAAAAAATTCTTTCTCTAATATCCGGGTTTTTTCTAGAAGTATTGAGCTGAAACCAAGAGTTTCTATAAAGACTTCTATAAAGTGATTAAAACTATTATATTAAAGAGAGAAATATCAGCTGATAACTGTGTAGTGTTTTCTATAGTCTCATGCCTGCTTGTAGGAAGAAAATCCAGCAAGGTTGCAGAGAAGGGTTTGGCTGCAGAAGAAACTGAAATTTATCTTTCCAAGAATTCCATGGTTCAAAAGTGCTTTCCTAAAGCACTAACTTACTGATAATGCAATGATATCATTGCTTATTTTAAAAGTTTTCAAAGGGTAGTTTTAAGGATTACACTAAATTTGGGTACCCCCAAAACAATATATACATATTATGAGTGGCATATATTGCGTATATATTCATGTGATAGATTAAGTTTTATTAAGGATTTCATTTGTATGTAGAGTAAAGCACTCTGTATAGTGAAGAATATTCTTTTTTTCCCAGTGGGGACCTGACTGGATTATGACAGTAATTAGTGATTAATAAAATGTAATGGATTAAGGCAAGAGTAGAGTTTTACTACTCTACTGATGGAATAAATTCAAAATAAATGTTCCTTTAGTCAGCTTATATTATTAAACAGTAAAAAGAGAAGTAGAGTTAAAGGGTAAAAATTCATTCATTCTTTGATAACCATAGAAATTATTGTTAATTCCTCAATAATTTCTCTAAATAAAGTAGATCAGCTTGCTGTCAGGAAAAGAATGTGATTTATCCATTAGTATAAAACCATTTGTGACTATTCTATTTGCATAGGATTTGCAAAGTGGCTAATAATGATACATAGCAATTAAAGAAATGTGAAAATAAAATTTAATAAATCAGACCAAAAAACAAAGTGAATTAAGATATCACAAAAATTGAATGTAGGCATGAAAACACAAGTGAACTTAATAAAAATATATGGCACCATTTAGAAATACTATAATTATATTTAAAATAAAGAATTAATTTAGTCAATATGGTGAATGATGCATTGAAAGACTTAGAGAACACCTATTACTTTTCAAGTCCTAATAAGGAAGCTACATACTCAGACAATGTTTCCCAGTATGTTTTTGAGATGCTTGCCAGAATTTGAAAGTTGTCAAGCTTTCTTTGTCATAAATTTGGTCAATATTAAGAGAGGTCTTTAAATTCAGTTCAATGAAATTCATACATTACCAAGTCCAAACTTTGTTTGATGTATAATGCTTGCTAAAATTCAAATTATGAAAAAAATAGAATATATATTGTCAAATTGTGGGTTTCTTTTAACAAGTGTGGCCAGATGTGTTGTAGACACATGTGAAAGTAAAGTAGTAAGATAATACACTATTTCTACTCTTTCTTAGACCACATTGGCAGCATGGTTACTTAGCTACTTTATTTGTTATTACTATTCATAATGTTCCTATTTCCTTTCTTCCTAGATAAAAAAAATGGGTATGGTTAATTTATTAATTAATAAAGGGGTTTTATTGGAATTTGACTAATGGTTTTGATTTTATTTTGATTTTCAGACATAATTAAAACCAGGCTTTAAATAAAAATTTGAAAATAATAGCCTACAATTTACCTTGCCATTTCATTTCTTCAAAGACAGACAACTTTCAGGTGGGCAATTTTCAAGTCAGCCTAAAATGATTATTTATGAGCATATATAGTTTATGGACATTGGTCTCATTGCTTAACAGACACACAGATGTCTACCTTCCTTGAATTATTCAAAATAACATTTAAAATGCAATGATTTTTTTTTATTTCACAGGGTAATTTTAAGCATTACATTAAATTTAGGTACCCCCAAAACAATATATATATGCATATATAATGAATCATTCAATAAATAAGCTTTTTGAAAACTTTGGATATTAAGAATTATCCTACACAACTCTACTTTCTGAAATAGCAATTAGAAATATTCAAATATTTGTAGCAACACCTCTAATTCATTTCCACTTTGTTTATTGTTTTCTGATTAAATTTTTTTATTATGAATATTGCAATTTTTCCCCCTACTTTCGTTTCCCTCCCCCAACCCCCCCCCCCCCCACAGAAGGCAGTTTGGTAGTCTTTACATTGTTTCCATGTAATACAATGATATAAGTTGAATGTGATGGGAGAGAAATCATATCCTTAAAGAAAAAAAAATAAAGTATGAGAGATACAATCTTACATAATAAGATAACTTTATTTTTAAAATTAAAGTTAATAATCTTTGGTCTTTGTTCAAATTCCACATTTATTTAGATACAAATGTATTCTCCATTGCATATACCCCCAAAATTGTGTCTGATTGTTGCACTGATGAAATGAGTAAGTCTATTAAGGTTGAACATCACTCCCATGATGCTGTACAATATTCTTCTGGTTCTGCTCATATCGCTCAGTATCAGTTCATGAAAATGCTTCCAGGCTTTCATGAATTCCTATCTCTCTGGTTTCTAATAGAACAAAAGTGTTCCATAACGTACATATACCACAATTTGTTCAGCCATTCTCCAATTGATGGACATTCACTCAATTTCCAATTCTTTGTCACTACCAACAGGGCTGCTTGGAATATTTTTGTGCAAGTGATGTTTTCACTCTTTTTTATGATCTCTCCAGGGTATAGACACAGTAGTGGTATTGCTGGATCAAAGGGTATGCATATTGCTCTTTGAAATAATTCTAAATTGCTCTACAGAAAGGTTGGTTGAGTTCACAGACCCACCAACAATGTATTACTGTCCCAGATTTCCCACATCCTTTCCCACATTGATCATTTTCCTTTCTGGTCATAATGGCCAGGCTGAGAAGTGTGAGGTGGTACCTCAGAGATGCTTTAATTTGCATTTCTCTAATTAGTAGGAATTTAGAGCAATTTTTCATATGACTATGGACAGTTTTGATTTCCTCATCTGTAAATTGCCTTTGCATTTGCTTTGCCCATTTGTCAAATGTAGAATGGCTTTTTTTAAAAAAAAAATAACTCAGTTCTCTCTATATTTTGGAAATGAGTCGTTTGTTGGAAATACTGGTTGTGAAAATTGTTTTCCAATTTATTAAATTTTGCTAATCTTGATTTCAGTGGTTTTGTCTGTGCAATTTAATGTAATCAAAATAATCTAGTTTGTTTTTAGCGTTGTTCTCCATCACTTCCTTGGGCATAAACTGCTTCCCTTTCCATATATCTGACAGGTAAACTACTCATTGAACTTCTGGTGTTTGTTTGTTTTTTTATGTCTAAATCCTGTATCCATTTTGATCTTATCTTATATAAGGTGTGAGGTGTTGGTCTTATTCAAGTTTCTGCCATACTAACTTCCATTGTTCCCATCAGTTTTTATTGAAGAGGGAGTTTTATCCCCAAAGCTGGACTCATTGGATTTATCAAACATATTACTATAATCATTTCCTCCTATTGCACCTAGTCTATCCCAATGATCCACCACTCTATTTCTTAGCCAATACTGGACAGTTTTGATGACTGATGCTTTATAACATAATTTTAGATCTGATAGGGCTAAGCCACCTTTGTTTGCACTTTTTTCATTGAATCCCTGGAAATTATTGACTTGCGCTTTTTTCATTGAATCCCTGGAAATTATTGAATTTTTATTTCTCCATATGAATTCACTTGAATTTTCTAACTCAATAAAGTATTTTTTGGGGGGTGGATTTTGATTGGCAGGGAACTGAACAGGTAGTTTAGTTTTGGTAGAATTGTCACTTTTATATTAGCTTCACCTATCTATGAGCAGTTGCTGTTTGCCCAGTTATTTAAATCTGGCCCTGGAGATTTTTTTCTTAGAGAGTTCAATAATGACTTGGTGAATTTCTTTTTCTGAGATAAGTTTATCTAGGTATTTAAATTCTTCTTCATTTAACCTGGACAACTTATATTTCTGTAAATATTTGTCCATGTAACTGAGATTATCTAATTTATTGGCATAGAGTTGGGCAAAATCATTCTGAGCTATTATTTTAATTTCCTCATCATTGGTGGTGAGTTCATCTTTTTCATTTTTGATACTATCAGTTTGATTTTCTTCTTTCTTTTTTTTTAATCAACTTAACCAGAGACATCTATTTTGTTGCTTTTTTCATAAAATCAACTCTTGGTTTTGTTTATTAGTGTGATAGTTATCTTCCTTTAGATATTTAATTAAATTTAATCTTATACCAAGCTAAGATCAAAATGGATACAGGATTTAGACATAAAAATTAATTTTAAAATTTCTAATTTGATATTTATTTGAATATTTCAAGTTGTAATCTCTCTTATTTTTAGTTGCATGTTTGGATCATTGATTTTATCTTTTTTCTAATTTATTCATGTAAGCATTTAAAGATATATTATATTCCCTGACAGCTAATTTGACTGTATACCATAAATTTTGGCATATTGTTTCATTATTGTCATTACCTAGGATGAAATCATTAATTCTTTCTATAATTTGTTGTTTGATCCACTCATTCTCTAAAATGGGATTATTTAGTTTCCAATTAATTTTAGGTCTATCTCTCCCGGGCCCATTGTGTTTTTTTGTTGCATTATGATCTGAGAAGGATGTATTCACCATTATTTTCTTTCTACATTTGATCATTAGGCTTTTATGCCTATGGTAAATTTTTTTGTAAGTGCCATGTAGTGCAGAAAAAAAATGTTTATTCCTTTGTATCCCCATTCAATTTCTCCCATAGGTCTATTATGTCTAGGCTTTCTAACAATCTATTTACTTCTTTTACTTCCTTCTTGTTTATTTTATTGTTAGATTTATCTAAATCTGAGAGTGGGAGGTTGACCTCTCCCACCAGTGCAGTTTTGCTGTCTATCCTGTAACTCTTTCAACCTCTCCTATAAGAATTTGCATGCTATAACATTTGATGCATGTATACATACATACATACATATGTGTGTGTATGTGTGTGTATAGCCAGTTTCATCTTTTTGGATAGCAGTTTTTTTCTTTACCCCTTTTTAAAAACCTTTTTATGTGTCTCTTGAGTCTGCTGTTTGAAGTCAAAATTTTCTGTTAAACTCCGGTCTTTTAATCAGGAAAAGTTGGAAGTCTCTTATTTCATTAAATGTCCATCTTTTCCCATGGAAGAGAAAGCTCAATTTTTCCAGACAGTGAATTCCTGGCTGCATTCCAAGCTTCCATGCTGTTCAGAGTGTCATATTCCAGGTCCTTTGATCCCTTATTGTTGATGCAGCCAGATCTTGTGTAAACCTTATTGTGGTTCCTTGGTATCTAAATTGCTTCTTTCTGGCTGCTTCAGGATTTTCTCTTTTTTCTGATATTACTGGAATTTGGCCACAATATTTCTTGGTGTTTTCATTTTGGGAATCCCTTTCTGGAGGGGATCAATATATTCTTCCAGCAAATATTTTGTCCTCTGGTTCCATGATGTCAGGGCAATTTTCCATCACTAAATCCTGTAATATTAAGTCAAAGCTTTTTTTCACTTCAATAGTTTCAGAGATCCCAATGATTCTTAAGTTATCTATCCTAGTTCTATTCTCAAGGTCAGTGGTTTTGTTGATAAGGTATGTTGTATGTTACATTTTCTTCTCTTTTTTTTTTGCTTTTATTTAACAGATTCTTGTTGTCTCATGAAGTCATTAGCTTCCACAGACTCCATTCTTATTTTTAGGGAAGAATTTTCTTCATTTACATTTTGCTACTCCTTTTCCAATTTGTCAATTCTATTTTTGAAGGAATTTTCATTTGATCAATTGAGGTTTGGAGAGAATTATTTTCTTTTTTGCATTTATCCAATTGTATTTTCCAAGGATTTGTTTGCTTGTTGCAAGGTGTTAATTTTCTCTCCCAAATTTTCTTTTTGATTTTTAAATCTGCTCCTTATTTCTTCAAGGAATCTTTCTGGACTGGAGACCAAATCATATTCTCCTCAGAAATTCTAGATCTCTCTGAGTTAGGAACTTTTCATTCTAGGTAGTTTTCTATGGAACCCCACCCCCTTCCCTACTAGCCTTTCTTCATTTTCCTAAGATCTTGTGTTAGGGGAGGGGCTGTTTCTCTGTAGTGTCTGTGACCTTGATTTGAGGCCCTTTCTTTTGGCCTGAAAGAGGTGAGTAGTGCTGCTAAATACTTTTATCCTTGAATAATGTGGGAGTACTCTGCAACCCATGCCTAAGCCCCAGGGTGGGGGTTGGGGGTGGAGAGCTGTTATTGTTTCAGTTCTGGGAACAGGATTCAGCTGAAATGACTGTATGGAGTCTGAGGTCCTACAGACCAAAGGAGCCCAGGATATCGATGTGTGGCAGAACTCTACAATCTCTTTGACAGAATTTGACTTCCATCCCTTTCGGAGTGCCCTAGACCTTCATTCCCACAGTTTCCTTTTGGACCATGCCTTCCACAGTTAATGCCTCCATGGCTGATCTTAAGTTAGTCTGGGTCTCACACCACTCCCCCTAGACTAGCTCTCTGCTCTCTGCCTCCAACTCACCCATAATTCCCTAATACAGACCTTGCTCATGGATGTTCTTCTCTTAGCTTCTTTTTCTTGATTTTGTAGATTGAATTTTTGTTAAGAGACTTGTTTCATATCATATATTAGGGAAGATCAGGAGACTTTAGCATAGTGCTTTTCTTCTCTCCTCCATCTTGGCTGAAAGTCAATTCCACATTTTTTGTAGAAGAAAAAATAATGCATAAACAAAAATAATCCATAAACAAAATTCAAAGAAACACAGAGAAAAAACTCCTAGCATGTTTCTCTGATATCAGGAGTCTGATTCAAATTTATAAAAAAAGGAGTCATCCTCCAATTGATAAATGATCAAATAACATGAACACTTTTAATAAGAAGAAATCAAATCTATCAATATTCAAGTGATAGAAATGCCTCAAATCACTCCTAAAGTGAGAAATACAAATTAATCCCACTGTGAGTTACTGTTGGGGGCGGGGGGAAGAGGCTTGGTGGTCGCTTAGAGGGGAAACATAATCACCTTATAAGGGAATGTTACAGAACTCGGCCCCTCATTGAGTAAGAGTTCATGGGAGGGAGGACAGAGGGGATAAAAGGGTCTGCTGAGAGGTGGGGGGGGAGCGGGAATGTGATCACAGAAGAATAAAGACTCATTACCCACCTCAGGCGCTCTGTCTGGTTCTTCCCCCATCAAAGAGTGGGGGCCGGAGGTACCCCGAAGACTCATCACGCGTTGGACTGGTGAGTAAGAGGACGGACTAGCATAAAGAAGCCGGCGTTGTAAATAAAAACCCGGCAAGTGGTGCCGAAACCCGGGACCTGATTTTGCTAGGGAACGTCTGAATCCGCTGGTCGGATTCTCCAGACAGCCTCGGTCGTTTCTGACCGGGAGGAAGGAGAGGGCGTTTACTCTCAGATATTGCCTGAGGGACATATCCCTATTGTGTTGACTATGCTTTCTTTCTCTCCCCTTTCTCCTTCTGCTCTAATCACGCTCCTTGCCGTGCTGGCCTGTCTGATTGTGCCCTGCTGCCTCCTTCTCTTTTGCCGAACGGGAACTTTCCAGTTCTGCCACCTGTTAGGATTGCAGCCTCGGCTAGTAGACAGCATGGGGGGCCGGAATAGTATTCCCGCCTTTGAGCCGGAGGAAAAAGAGGCCGTTGCAGCGCAGCTTTATAAACTCTGCGCTAAGCATGGTCGTAAATTACCTATCAAGACGTGCTGTGCTTTTGTTGAGAATATCTGGAACATCTGCCCTTGGGTGCAACATAGTGGGATCCAACCAGATAAATGGAAGGTGGTAGGGCAGCAGATGGCCTCCTATAATGACACCTGCCCGGGAAAACTGACCCCCAAGGATTTTACAGTGTATAAGATAGTGGATGCAGCCCTGCATCCCCAGAAGGTGACTTTGGCACGAACAATCAGCACTCAGGTGGGTAGCTCGTTGGCGGGATCGGATTCAGAGGGCTCAGAGGAAGAGGGAAGGCCACCCCCTCCCCTGTATCCGTGGGAGGAACTTAGAAGAAACAATGGGGGAACAAGGGGCCCCCAGGGAGAAGAAAATGCCGCATGCCCCTCCTTACCGAGACAGAATGAAAAGGGGGAGGGCGATGAATGTGGCACACTTAGAGATTCAGGGCCGGAAGTTTCCGAGCGCGGGAAGGGAGGGGTGCAAACAGTCCTCAGGGGTGGCAGGAAGAGGAGCGTGAGTAGGTGGGACCGGGAGGCTGCTGACGAGGAGGGAGGAGTCCGCGCTGATTGGACAGCTGCCGCGCCCCAGGCTTGGCGGCCCAGCCAGGAAACAGAGGCAAAAAATCCCCCGTGTTCCTTGTCCGCCCTTCAGAGATCCCCTCAAGGGCTCCGCCCATCCGGCCTACTTGCCACCAGTGCCTCCATAGCAATAGAGAAAGGGGAGGAGGTGGACTGGGATGACTGGGGCCTCTACCCGGTATTTACGGACCCCCTTACCGGAGCCCGAGACTACCGCCCTGTCCCTTTTAAGATGCTTAAGGAACTTAAGGAGGCCGTGACTAAATACGGCCCAAGCTCCCCTTATGTAAAAAGACTGATGCAAAACCTCTTTGCTACGCACCCTTGGACCCCTGCTGACTTTGACGAAATTGCAGCCGCGTGCCTGGATGCCTCCTTATATTTAGCTTTTAAGGCTCAGGCCCGCAGAGAGGCCTCTAAGCTGGCAAAATCCCAGGGTTATACTCCCCTGGATTTAGCCATTGACCTCCTGTGTGGAACTGGAGCCTATACTGACCCTGCTGTTCAGGCCCAGTATGGCCAGTTTGAGCTAGAGACTGTTAAAGAAACACATGTTGCAGCTTGGGATAAGATTGGAGCCATGAAAGGGGGGAGAGCCACACAGAAGTTGGTTGGGCTGAAGCAGAGAGCAGATCAGACACCCCTCTCATTTGTGAACGAGGTTAAAGAGACAGTGACTCGTATAATGGGAGACACCCCGGGATCTGATCTACTTATGAGACAATTGATTAAAGAGGGTCTTCGCCCCAAAGGGATCGCAGCCATTAGCAGCCTTCCCCCCCGACGCTTCATTAGAAGGAATTGTTGACAAATTGCTGGACATGCCCAGCGAGGATTCAATTCAAGCCTTAGTGACTGCCATGGAGAACCGGGAGGATAGCCTCCTGACCGCCCTTCACGGTATGCAGGTGAGACCCACCTGTTTTGGGTGCGGAAAGCCAGGGCACCTCAAAGCACAGTGCAGGCAGCGGCCCCCCTCCACTTCAGTTCCGACCTGTTATTCCTGTGGAAAGCCAGGTCACATAGCCAGGTTCTGCCGATCCAAAGGGAAGTCGGGAAAAGGGAAAGGGAGGGGCCCGGCCGCGGGCCCCCCCCCCCCCCCCCCCCCCCCCCCCCCCCCGTGCTCGAAGACAGCGGCCCCATTACTGTGACTATCCCCGTGAGGGTTGACTATAGAGAAGGGACACAGCAGAGAGAGATCGGGCCTTGGGAAACCTCGATGATTCCCATTGAGCTAAATATTTTCCCAGCGCTCATCACAGGGGCTGAGAGATGTGTGGACTTAGTCACCCATACCCAGGTCATTTTTGGTCCCGGAAGTCCACATCCGTAAGGGTCACAAACCCCCACCCCTTTCCCACCTTGGTAAAACAGGGCCAAGAGGTAGGAAAGGCGCTGCCCTTGCGGACCCCTCCCGCTCATGTGAACTGGGTCCACCCGGTCAGCTCTGGGCGACCACTGTTAACCGTCACGGTGGAAAATCAGAAGCTCGAAGGGATAATTGACACTGGAGCCGATTGCTCTGTCATAAATAGGGGACAGTGGAGGCGCGAGTGGCCACTCCTACAGAGCCCTCAAGCAGTGATGGGGGTGGGGGGCAATAGATCTGCCATGAAAGCAGCACACGCCTTACGGTGGTCAGCTTTGGAAGAATCTGGACTCTTCACCCCACTGTGCCTACCCGACCTCCCTTATGCATTATGGGGTAGAGATATCTTGAGCCAGCTTAACCTGACACTTGCCACCCCTGATAGCCTGCGGGGAAATTAATTGGGGCCACTCTAGAGATGAGCTTTTCCCCCAGAATAACATGGATTAATAAGAAACCTATTTGGGTTGAGCAGTGGCCCCTGACAAAAGAAAAGCTCATCGCCCTCACAGACATAGTAATGACCCTCCTGCACGAGAACAAAGTGGAACCGTCCCTTAGCCCGTATAACTCCCCCGTCTTTGTCATAAAAAAGAAAGGGGGGAGTTGGAGAATGTTGATTGATCTTCGGGCAGTAAATGCCAACATGATACCCATGGGGACCCTCCAACCTGGTCTCCCTATGCCCACTGCAGTCCCGCAAGGGTGGACTATTATAGTGATTGATGTTAAAGACTGCTTCTATAGCATTCCCCTCCACCCGGAGGACAAAGAAAAATTTGCCTTTTCCCTCCCCGCGATCAATTTCCAAGCCCCCAGTAAACGTTATCAGTTCACCGTCCTACCGCAGGGAATGGCCAATAGCCCCACCCTGTGCCAGCTTTACATGGATACTCTGCTACATCCTATCTTTTTAAACAGAAAGGGGGAGTTGGCAGGTCACTGACCCATTCAGACCTGTCTCAGGTACTATTTACCATGAATTTCCTACAAGTCAGGGATGACGGCACTACAGCCGCCCAGAGATTTTTCTCCCCAAAAGGACATGCTAAGAAAGAACCAACGCTCCTGCCCTCTCCCACCAAGGCCCTACCAGGCTCTAAAGTCATGTGGAGAGATGAAGAGGGAGGTTGGCATGGCCCTGTAACGGTAAAGAACAGAAGACAGGGCCACCTGTCATTTCATCCCGAGGATAAGATAGAAGAGCCAGAAAGATGGCTCCCTGTTTACAAGATAAGAGACCTTGATTAATGCCCAACCCTACGGGGGGGTGAGAGGAATTTCTTTCTTTTTCAGGCCTTCTGATCATCGTAGGGATCCTTGGAGGTGCTCCATCTGAAGGAAATCCGACATGGGGAATACTCCGAGTTATTCCCTCTCCCCTTCCGGTAGCACGGAACTCCCCGATCTACCCTCGCCTGCTAGTGACCAATACATCGATGGGGCTCCCTTCTGCCTCGGTGGGGCCCCTCATGTGTGGCCACAGGGGAAAACATCGAGGATCCCATACCATGGAGGGATTGCCAGATGGCAGGAGGATACCCCCTTGAGGGTGAACAAGGACGCTGATTCTGGGAATCACCCTACTTGTTGTCTGTTTCTGCCGCCTAGCTAGGCGACAGAGGGGCTATATGCTTCTTACTCAGAAAGCCTTCATGGCCATGGAGACGGGGGAGGATCCCCAAGTCTGGCTAGCCGCCATGCATGACATGTGACACCTAGGGGTAAGACGAGGTAAACCCCAAGACGGGCAACTTCTCCTGACCCAGCCACCTAAGACAGGCAAGGTCCTGGGTTGAAGGAGATGACCTAAGACAGGGTTCCTCGCCCCCGGCGGATCCCCAAGTCTGGCTAGCCGCCATGCATGACATGTGACACCTAGGGGTAAGACGAGGTAATCCCCAAGACGGGCAACTTCTCCTCACCCAGCCACCTAAGACAGGCCCTGAGGGTGTCGGGCGCCTAGGACGGGCAAGGTCCTGGGTTGAAGGAGATGACCTAAGACAGGGTTCCTCGCCCCCGGCTATCAGAGGCCAGTAGAAATGACACCGTTTAAGGCTAACCTCAGCACCGCTTAAAGTCACACCAAGTGATAACCTTGTAAAACAGAAAGGGGGAGATGTTGGGGGCGGGGGGAAGAGGCTTGGTGGTCGCTTAGAGGGGAAACATAATCACCTTATAAGGGAATGTTACAGAACTCGGCCCCTCATTGAGTAAGAGTTCATGGGAGGGAGGACAGAGGGGATAAAAGGGTCTGCTGAGAGGTGGGGGGGAGCGGGAATGTGATCACAGAAGAATAAAGACTCATTACCCACCTCAGGCGCTCTGTCTGGTTCTTCCCCCATCAAAGAGTGGGGGCCGGAGGTACCCCGAAGACTCATCACGCGTTGGACTGGTGAGTAAGAGGACGGACTAGCATAAAGAAGCCGGCGTTGTAAATAAAAACCCGGCAAGTTACCACCTTACAACCATCAGATTGACTAAAATCACAGAAATGAAAAATGACAAATAATGTAGATTACATGAAAAAATTTGAACTCTCATATATTATTGGAAGAGTTATGAATTAGTTCAACCATTCTGAAGAACCATTTGTAACTACACTCATAGGATTATAAAGTCATACATACTATTTAACCCAGCATTATCATTTCAAGGTCTTGTTCTGCATTCCAAAGACATCAAAGAAAAGGATCTGTTTTTAATTAAGAAATATTTTAGTAGATTTTTAAGGTACTCACAAAATATTGGAAATTCCCATAAACTGGGAAAGATTAAATAAGTTGTGTTAGGTGATTTTGAAGGAATGCTATTGTACTATAAGTCAGCATGATAAGCAGGATGTTTTCAGAGTAACCTGGGAAAATGCATCTGACCTTATACAAAGTGAGGTGATTAGAAATATTAGAAAATATCATAAACAGAACCTGTAAGACTATAAGGATTATGAAATGTGGAAATTTTAGCTTCTTTGGTCAAGACAATGACCCAAGACAATCTTAAATTATCTATGATAAAAAATATGCTTTCTACCTCAAGTGAGAGAACTGATGAAATTTGAATGTAGATTGATGCATACATTTTTGCTCTTTATATTTTTAAAATTTTGTTTGTGTTTTCTTTTGCAATACAGCTTATATGGAAATACATATTCCATGTGTAATACTTATCAAATTTCCCAAGGGAGGTGGAGAAAGAATGTGAAACTCAAAGAGAAAAGACAAATATTACTATTTCATATATATATATATATATATATATATATATATATATATATATATATATACATATAATACATATAATTCAGAAATACTTAGTTAAATAGTAACCTCTTTTGAATGATAGAATGGATATTATATTTTTATGATCAATTGTCAATCTGCAACTATTAATAAGAAAACTTATTCTCCCTAGTTAGAACCCTTCAAATATCTTTAGAATGATTTCACATTTTGGATTTAATATCTCAGTCTGTTTACAAAATACATTAGCCATTAAAATGTATTTATTTAACTAAATATTTCTTAATTATATAAAATAGTAATATTTTCATTTCTCTTTTAGTTTCACATTCTTTCTCTACCTCCCTTGAGAAAGGAAATAATATATATATATATGTATATATACATATATATATATATATATATATATATTTGTAATCCCCTAGCTATAGTTTTATTTAAAATCTTTGCATAGATATCATTAGCAAAATTGATCTACATATTTCTTTCTTTGTTTTGCTCTCCTCATTTAGGTATCCATACTATATTTACACTATTAAAGAAATCTGGTTGATTCCTATTAACATTTTTCATAGATTTATATCATGTTGGGATTAGTTATTTCTTAAATTATTATTAGAATTTCTTTGTAAAACCACCTAGTCTTGATAATTGTTTTGTTGTTGTTAGGTAGGTAATTAGTGGTTTGGTCAATTAGGTTTTCTAACATAATCTTATTTAAATACTCTATTTCCTCTTTTGTTTATCTTGGAAAATCATTTTTTCCTGTAGACATTCTTTTCACTGATACTGTCAGTTGCATTGGCACATGCTTGGGCAAAATAATATAATCATTACTTTAATTTCTTCTTTGATTTTTCTGGATTTCTACTTTAATGTTTAACTGGGGATTTTTAGTTTGTTCTTTTTTCTGGGTTGGTATTTTTATTGTGTTTCTAATTAATTGATCTTCCCTTTATCTGTTTCATTAACATAACCATTCATCTCTGGAATTTCAGGAAATTTCAGGAAATATCAGTTTCATATGGGTAAAAGAGTACAGTGCAACTCAGTATAAGCAGAGGAGCAGAACTACAAAGTCAGTGGGAGATTCTAATCCACAATACATTTACTAAAACACCTAGGGCTTGGTTTAGCAAGTCAACCCTAGATCAGGAGACAAATTTCAATCCCGGAAATGCTGGTCCAATAGACCAGACTGAGTTCGGTTGCTTGGGTTGCTATAATGTAGGGAACAAACAGCAAGCACCTGAGCTACCAGAACAGAAAGTCAGAGAACAGATACTCAGTGCCCCACCCCCAAAATAAAACAAAACTTGGGAATGAATTCCCTGTGTTCCAGGAGCAAATAATTGAAAGGAGTATCCTTAGACAAAAGGTGGGTGTATGAATTGATTATGATGTAATGGAAATAATATGCCTGGAGGATGATACTTCTCTTAGGACAGTTGAAAAGCAAATACATACAATAAGGAGTGTAGGTAAAAGGTGTAAAACAATTTTAAAAACCTGAAAAAAGAATTATAGTGGCAGAAGAATATAAATACATAAGGGTATAAATTAACTCATATTAAAATGCATAAAAGATCTATTGTAGGAGAAGGAAAGAAGAAAAGGTGTGATAAGAGTCAATCTTTCTCCTAACATGTTTGGCTCAGAAAAGGAATAACATGCATTACCAATTTGATTTAGAAATTTATTCTACCCCACAGAGATGTAGGAGGGGAAAGAGGTAAAAAAAGAGGGAAGGAAGGGTAGAAAATAATGCAGGGAAGAAGAGAAAAGAAAAGTGAAATGGGTAAACAAGAAGTTGAGTACAATTTTTGAAAAGCTAGATATGATAGATATCTGGAGAAAATTGAAAGGGCATGTGTGTGTGTGTGTGTGTGATATAACATATATACAAAATATTTGACCTCTATTAGGGGTCAGAAATTTTAATTGCATCCTTTTCAGATCATGATACAATAAAAATTGCATCTCATAACAGGCCATGGGAAAGATAAACAAAAACTAATTGGAAACCAAATGACCTAATTTTAAAGAATGAGTGGATCAAACAACAAATCATAGAAATAATTAACAATTTCATGCAAGACAATGACAATGATGAGACATCATAAACATGTGGAATGAAGTCAAAGTAGTTATTAGGAGAAATTTTGTGTCTCTAAAATGTTTACCTGAATAAACCTGAGAAAGAGGATATCAATGAAGTGGACATTCAACTAAAAAACTAGAGAAAAGAACAAATTAAAAATCCACAATTACCAAAGCTGCACCCAGTGAGGGGTGCTTTGTGGTGGGATATCCCCCCACACACACAGTTGATCCACAATGGTTACACTAGTGATACTCTACAATGTTGAGCATGTGGCGGTGGAGAATGAGCCTGGGCTGTATCAGCAGTTTGTTGATAATCAGATTGATAATCAGATAATCAGAGTGGAGGAGGTATGGCAGGCAAAAGATGTTATATTCCTCCTCATTTAAGGAATAGAGAAGCTTCTAAGGCATTCTATGATAAAGATAGTTTGGGATGGAATTCTGATAATAATAAGGATGCATATAGCAGTTTTGGCTCTCATAACAATTAAAGAGGGAGGTCCAGTTTCTTCAGTGATCATGGAAGCACTTCAAGAGGAAGACTTGTTGATTGCAGAAGAAGTGACTATGATGGCATTGGCAGCCATGGTGACAGACGTGGCTTTGGCAAATTTCAATGGAGTGGGAATAGTCAATGGTCTGATAAATCAGATGAGGATGATTGGTCAAAACCACTTCCACCAAGTGGAAGGAGAAGGAACTCTTCTCTGGGGAAACCACTGGAATTAACTTTGAGAAACATGATGAAATTCCTGTTGAGGAAACAGGCAACAACTGTTGCTCCTTTGCTTATACTGAGTTGCACTCTACTCCTTTACCCATATGAAACTGATATTTCCTGAAATTTCCTGAAATTCCAGAGCTGAATGGTTATATTAATGAAAGAGATAAAGGGAAGATCAGTTAATTGGAAACACAATAAAAATACCAACCTAGAAAAAAGAACAAACTAAAAATCCCCAGTTAAACATTAAAGTAGAAATCCAGAAAAATCAAAGAAGAAATTAATGGTTATATTATTTTGCCCAAGCATGTGCCAGTGCTACCAAACCACATATAATTTAGCCAGACTATACCTTGTGTAACTTCAATCTACATTACCAGCTGTGATTCTCCACTGAAATTTTTTTAAGGGAGTTCAAAATCACAAGAAGAAATGAAAGGAACCATCAGCAGCCCTATTCAGAAGGTGGTTTGAAACCTTCATTGCTATAGTCTAGATTAATTCTCCTTCCATACACCTCTGCCCCAAACTGCATTTATACCTTTGTGACTGAGGATCAATTTTTTTATTCATGTACTGTGCCTTTAACTTTAGACAACTTTTATTCTGATGTCCTCTTGGCTCAGTAATACTCATGATATCAACTTTTTTGACAAAATCAATTTACTGAATTTGAGCTAAATCAAACCTTTGCACACAGATATGAAACAACTTAAAACAGGAATCATCCATAAATGTTACAAGGAAAAACTTATGAGATAACCTGCATTAAGGCTTTTGATACTTGCAGATTTGGAAAACAAACAAACATCTTGAACCATATAGATGTAATTAGTTCCCAATGTTGAAAACTGTACCTTGTAAAAGTTTTGATTTGCTCACTCTATTGTGGATAGATATTTAGAAAGTGATAGTCTTTAATAAACCATTCCAGTCATGACGAGGTGTTGTATGAATACATGCATACATTCAAAGCACTGTTTTCGAAGTTAGTGCAAGTAAATAAGCAATTCCCCTTTCAATGCTTAGACAGATTATTAATGTGAGCTAACCAAATGTGGGCAGAATATTACAGGGAAATTTTAAATGTCAGATAACAGGAAATAGTTTTTAGGAGAATTAATCTATTCAGACATTTTAAATGCCTGCCATAAATGAAAATTGAAGTGGTAGAATGGCTGACCACAGCAGTGACAGGTCCTCTTTCAGGGCCTGACTGCTTTTGCTCTAATAATGCTTGTTTTGGTGTTTTTTTTAGTCAAGAGGGTATGAACAGGAAGAATTATGCAAAAGGCTTTATTTTAATGCAGATTCACATTACTCTGTGCAAGTTGCATTGATGTTAAACTGGCTTACTGTAGACTTTGTAAAAATGACTCTAGAAGCATAACAAACCAAAATCTTTGAAATCATAGAGACTGGAAATATGTACATTACTGAACAAGGTGTCAATTCTGTTATAAGCAAAGTCTAAGTAAGTTTTAGTTGCATAGGTTTCCATTGTATTTATACTCTGTTTATGCTAAATCTGAACAAAGATGAGTATTGTCCACCACTAAAAATGCCTCTGCCACTTGGAATTTCTGTATTAACTTTGTGATCAGAGTGTCATGATGAAAACACTCAATCTTTTTTTCAGTGGCATAGGAAGATGGCAAAAATTTGCTAAAGGGCAATATATTTTCAAATGCAATGTGCCTTGTCATAAAATTTTTATTAAGTAGATGCATGACAGTATTGAGGTCATTTGTGCTATTTCAATTAGTCTAGGTTTAGGCTAAACTTCCAATCTTATTTTGTCTCTTGCATATTGTTGAATACAGATTGTCTAAGAAGGGGAAGGGACTAGATTCTAAAATTTATTTGGGACCATGGAAATGATAGTTTTGAAGAAAACTATTTGCACATGACAGGTTTCTAGATATTTTTTGCTGCTTGTTGTGTATAATATTTATTGAACATCTTGATAAATATTTTTTGTGAGCTTAAAAGTGATTCTTTGAAGGTTTAAAGAACCTTGACCAAAAGACAGTACAAAAACACTTGAATGTCACCATATGTGTAAAATTATATATTTCAATGTAATGTGAGCTATTTCTTCTTTTAATTCCTTTTAATTTTTAAGGCAATGGGGTAAAGTGACTTGCCAAAGATCACACAAGTAGGTAATTATTAAGTGTCTGAAGTCAAATTTGAACTCAGGTTCTCCTGACTCCAGGGCTGGTGCTCTATCTGCTGTACCACCTAGCTGCACTCTCATGTGAGCTTTTAATATTAAGTCATATTAATCTCTTAAATCGAATTAAGCAGACCCAGCACTGGAAGTGAAGTCATAACTTTCTGATGATAGTAAAATAAAATTGACAACTTGAAATTAAAACATGCCAAAGTTATGATACACTTGTATTAGAATATTGATGAAACACTTCTAAACATTGATGTGAAGTTTCCAGATTTTCAGATGTGTTTGTTTGCCTGAGTTTTGTTTAGTTGTGTATTTTTTTTCTCCATGGATGTCTGGCATGTAATCCTCAAACATCTATGTTGTATTGACATAATCAGTGACATAAATTCAGTGGTAACATTTTATCAAGTTTTATGAGGCAGCAATATTTTCAGTTCATAAATATTCAAAAATCATATGCAAGAATGGATTTAAACTTGCTGAATGTAAAGATTGAACTTCAAATTACTGTAGGTTTAGTAATTGCTTATTGTATTAGTTTAGTTGCTGGCACTGCATATGCTGTGCATATTTTGATTTTATTAAGATAAAAAGTTGAACAGCAGAATCAAAAAATACACAATTAAATATCAAATTAGAAATTCGGAAAATAAAAGGACAAATTAACAAAAATCAAAACAAGAAAATAGTGAATTAATAAAAATGAGTTATTTTTAAAAACATAAAATTCATAAAATAAATAAATATAATAATAGAAAAGTATAATAAAAATAATAAAAAATGAATTACCACTAAGAAAAATAAAAAAGTTGAACTCATCACTGATGAGGATGAAATTAAAACAATATTCTGAAGCTATTTTACTCAACTGTATGCCAATATATCTGACAATGTAAGTGAAATTATTTTAATAAAAGCATTAATTTCCCAGATTGACTAAAAAGTAATTAAAATACTTAAATAACTTGATTTCAAAGAAAAAAGAAATTAAACAAGTCATTTATAATCTCCCTAAGAAAAAAAATCTTCAGGGATAGATAGATTTAAAAGTGAATTCTACCAAACATTAAAGAACAATTAATTCCAAATCAATATAAAATCTTTGGAAAGAATAATAGAGTTCTGTCAAAATCTTTTTATGTCAACAAAATGATGCTCAGTGGACCAGGAAGAAAAATAAAAATTAAAATAAAATTAAAGAATATTCTCCCTAATGAATGCTTATGCAAAACTTTAAGAAATTATCAGCAAAGAGATTACAGCATATCATTGCTAGGATAAAACACTAAAAAAGTGATATTGCTGGATCAAAATGTGTGCACAATTTTATTTGTACTGTTTTTTGGTCATCATATATGGTTCCAGTTTCTTTCATCAATATTTGGATTAGTTCACAGTTCTACTAACAATGCATTAGTGTCCTAATTTTCCCACATCCTCTCCATCAATTATCATTTTCTTTTTTTTTGTCATCTTAGACGGTCATATAGGTGTGAGGTGGTAACTCAGAGTTATTTTAATTTTCATTGCCTTAATCAGTAATGATTTTGCATTTGACTATAACTTTAGTTTCTTTCTTTGAAAACTGCCTGTTCATATTCTTTCACCATTAATCAATTGGAGAACGACTTGTAATCTAATAAATTTGATTCAGTTCTCTATATATTTTAGAAATTAGTCCTTTATTAAGAACACAAAGTGTAAAAAGTGTTTTTCAGCTTTCAGCATTCCTTCTAAACATGGTTGCATTGGTTTTATTTATGCGAAAAATTTTAAACTAATACAGTTAAAGTCATCCCTTTTACAATTTGTTCACTCTATTTCTTGTTTAGTTATAAACATTCTCCCCTATTCATAGAGCTGACAGAGAGAGTATTTCTTGGTCTTTTATTTCATCTATTATATGGCATTTTGTCAAAATCTTGTATTCATTTTTACTTTATTTTGGCATAGGGTGTGAAATGTGGGTCTATATCTTATTGCCATACTATTTTAAAGTTGTCACAGCAATTTTTATCAAACAGTGAATTTATAATCCCAGAAGTTAGTCTATAGTGGATTAGTACAGTCATTTACTACTCTTCCTTATGTACGTAATCTATTCCAGTTATCCACTTCTTTATTTCTAAGACTGTCACTTTATAATATAGTTTTAGAGCTCATATACTAGGCCACCTTCCTTTGCATTTTTTCTTTAATTGCCTAGATATTTTTGACCTTTTCTTCTTCCAGAAGAATTTTGTTACTATATTTTAATAGCTATGTGAAATATTTTTGGTAGGTTTGGCACCAAATGAATAATTTAATTTGTATACGAATATGTTTTTCATTATATTACTTTGGCCTAAGAATAAGCAATTGACAGTTCTCCAACTGTTTATATCTGACTTTATTTGTGTGAAAAGAATATTTGTATTTGTTTTCATAAAGTTTTTGAGTTTGTCCTGGGAGATAGACTCTCAAATATATTATCTACAGTTGCTTTAATTGAATTTTCTGTCTCTTACTCTTGGACTTTATTGGCCAATTATAGAAATGTTAATGTTTATATGGGTTTATTTTACATACTACTACTTTGCAAAAACTGTTATTAGTTTCAAGTAGTCTGTTAGTTGATTTGCTAAGGTTCTTGAGGTATAATATCATATTGTTTGCAAAGACTAAAAGTTTTATCTTTTCATTGCCTATTCTAATTCCTTCACTTTCTTTTTTATTTTCTTATTGCTAAAACTAATATTTCTAATAGAAAATTAAATAAAATCTGTGATAAATTAAATTCTTGTTTTACCCCATTCTAATTTGCAATGTTGCTAGTATATTGCTATTACATATTACTCTTCTTGAAGGTTTTATATAGATCATTTTTAGGGAAACTCCATTTATTCCAATGCTTTCTAGTGTTTTCAACAGGAATGATTGCTTATTTTGGCAAAGATTTTTTGTAGCATATATTGAGATAATCATATTTTTTCATTAATTTTGTTATTGATAGAATCAGTTATTTTGATTGCTTCCCTAATATTGAACCATCTAGGGGCACCTACATGGCACACTGGCTAGAGCACTGGCCCTGGTGTCAGAAGTACCTAAGGTCAAATCCAGACTTAGACACTTAATAATTGCCTAGTTGTGTGACCTTGGACAAGTGACTTAATCCCATTGCCTTAAATAAAAAATAAAATAATATTAAACCATCCCCCTGAAAATATTAAACCATCTTTGGCATAAATGCTACCTGGCATAAATGCTACCTGATTATGGTATACTATTCTAGTGTTAACTTGTTGGAATTTCTTTGCTAAAGCTTTTTTTTTTAATTTTTACATCTATATCATTTGGAAGATTTGTTAAAATTTTGTTTGTCAGTTTGGGCTCTTCCTGATTTAGCTATCAGCATTATATTGGTGTTATAATAGGAAGTTGAAAAAAATTCATCTATTTTCTTAAAGAGTTTCTATAGAATTTGAATGAATTTCCTATAAATATTTGGGAGAATTCAATCGCCAACCATCTGCTCCAGAAGATTGTTTCTTAGGGGAGTTTATTAAAACAGCCTTCAATTTCTTTCTCTGAAATGGGGTTATGTATGCATTTTTCCTCTTCTGCTAATTTGGACAACTTGTATTTTGGGGAAATTTTATCAATTTAGCTTTTATTGTAAGACTAGTTGGTTTACAGTTAGGTAAAATAACTCTGAAATTTTATTTCACTTTCCACCTCATAGAAGATAAGTTCAAATTTTTCATTTTTGATTTTAGTAATTTGGTTTTCTTCTTTATTATTTTTAGTCAAATTAACCAAAGTTTTTCCCGATTTATTGTAGTTTTCATAAAACCAACACAATTTCTTTATTAGTGTAATAATTTTCAGACTTCCAGGGCAGAGCCAAGATGATGTTGTGAAGTTAATATGCTCCTGGTGATTTTGTGTACCAAAGAGAAATGATGCCTCTGCATGAACATTAAAGCTATAGTTTCCACCAAGAAAATGAAAAGATCCAAAGAAGTTTTCAACATTAGACATCATGGAGGATCTTCAGTGATTGCCTCTTTGAGAGGAAAGAGGAAGTAAGGCCATTCAAGACTAGAGAGGGGGAAAGTCAGCTGGAGACTTTAAGTCACAGTGTAGTCCAGGTCTCAACAGCTGACAACAGCATAGGTCCTGTTGAATAGCAAGCCAGCAGGGAGGATCCCAAACCCAAATAAAGTCCGGACTCTGGACACCCCAGGGATAAAAACAGGACTTAGTTGGGAATAAAATAATGCATAGGTAGTATCTGGACATAAATGAAAAAATAAATCTCTACAAAGGCGAGGCCTAGACTGTATAGGCAACATCTTGACCAATGACACCCCAAGGATCAGACCTCAGCCCCAGCATAAAAAGCTTCGATATTCAACCCCATACCTCAGGAGCAGAGCTAAAACAGAAAAGATGAGCAAAAAAGGTAAAAGAGTGCACATTATTGAAAACTACTTTGCCAATAAATATGATAACAATGCCATGTCAGAAGAAGTAATCCATGAAAAATTACTCACAGGATAAGTCTCAAAAGAGTCTATGAAGTAAATTCAAATCCAAAAGCTCATAGAAGAGCTTAAAAAAGAATTTAAAAACCAAAGAAGGGAAGACAATGAAAAATACAAAAAAAGAAATGGGAGTCATGCAAGAAAATTATGAAAAATTGACCAAAAAATCAACTCCTTTAAAAGTAAAATTAACCAACTGAAAAAGAAAACACAAAAGCTAAGTGAAGAAAATAAAACCCTAAAAAATTAGAAATAAACAAATAGAAACCAATGGACCTACTATACTACAAGATTCCATCAATCAAAATAAAAAGACTGAAAAAAATGAAGAAAATGTAAAGTACCTTTTAAGAAAAACAAATGAACTGGAAAATAGATTCAGGACAGATAATTTATGAATCATCAGATGATAAGAAAGCCTAGATCAAAAAAACACCCTGGGAAACATCATGCAAGAAATATCAAGGAAAACAGTCCAAATCTGTTAGAGCAAGAAAGCAATACTGTCATTGGAAGAATGCACAGAATCCCTCCAGAAAGAGACCCCAGGATAAAAACTCCAAGGATTGTTTCAGCCATATTCCAGAACTCTCAAATAAAAAAGAAAATTCTTCAAGCAGCAAAAAGGAAACAATTTAAATAGAAAGGAAGCACAATTAGACTATAACAGGATTTATCAGACTCAACAATGAAGAATTTGGAGGACCTAGAATACCAATTGTTAGAGGGCCAAGGACTTGGGATTACAACCAAGAATTTACTACTTTGTGAAATTCAATACATACTATGAGGGGAAAAGATGGATGTTCAATGAAATAGGGTACTTCCCAAATTTCCTGACAAAAAGACCATAATTGCACAGAGAATTTAATCACTAAATACAAGGATCAAGAGTTTCATCTAAAGGTAACTGAAAAGAGGAAGGAAAAAAAAATTTCAACCAAAACTATCAAATTGTATAGATCCTAAAAGAGAAGATATAACACTTATAACACTTGAGAATTATACTTCTCTTAGTATAGCTAAAGTCTTCAATATAATCGAAGATATAGGTATGGCTGGGTCTTGCCTCTATTGAAAAGGTCCAAGATGACATCACTATGTTTGAGACAAAAACCCTGATGAAAAGCAGAGGTGCTTACTCTAAACATTCGTGTTTCAGCATCCTTTGACTTACTCTAATTCCGTTTTGCTCACAAAAAAATTGCTACTTTCTCTGATGAGGACAACATTAGCTTGGCAGTCCTGAGTCAGTCTCCCATAGGTTAAAATCAACTATAAAGTTTTTAAGTAAGACATTAAGAGGCTCTCAGTACTCAAAGTCCTTTGAGATTCTTATAGTTAATTAAATAAGGGTTTGACTTAATCCATATTTTAATTAACAAAGGGTTAAGTATCCTGGGAGAGAGGGAGTAGTGTGAGAGAAAGAATGCTTCAGGGAAATGGTACACATAATTCATAAAATGATTTGGTTTTCCATGCTACTTTGGCTCATGAGGATTGTATTTCTTGGAGGGTACTTGAAAATGTATTAAGGAAAAATATGATTATAATTTGACACAATTCAAGACACCTGAAAAATATACTTCTAATGAGACAGAAGAGGAGGGGTATTAGTGACTGAAACAAAGCTGCTCATCAATCAAGCAATCCATCACTCAATCTGTGATGGTACTTTAAAAACACTTTGAAATTATCAAACAATTAATCAAGCTGTGATTTATGATATCTGATTAATGATACCTGAGTAATAAATATCACCAGGTGAAAGTCACAAAGATTTATAATTTAAGAAGGAAAGAAGGGAGGGTGTGAAATACTGAGGAAATTCTATTCAATAGATTTGGGCCAGAGAAGGAAGAAAATACACTACTACTTGGGGTTAAAATTTTATTCTATTCTTCAGGGAAGGTGGTGCAGTGGAAGGGAAAGATAAGGAAGGAAGGGACTGAGAAAAGGGAAGATAAGGGTATAAGTGAAAATAAACTGAAAGCTAAATTATAAAAAAAGTTAAAGGGAAAAAGGAGTAAAATATTGGTGAGGAACAAAAAGAGGAGGAAAGAGAAAAATATAAATGGGGAAAGATAGCATGGAGGGAAATACAGAATTAGTCATCTTAACTTTAAATGTGAATGCAGTGAAGTATCCAATAAAATGGAAGTAGGTTACAGAATGAATTAGAAAACAGAATCCTACAATATTTTGTTTACAAGAAATACATTTTAAGTAGAGAGAAACACAGATGGCAAAGGTAAAAGGATAGAGCAAAATATACTATACTATAGTTGAAGTAAAAAAAAAAAGATCAGGGTAAGTAATCCTGATCTCAGATAAAGTAAAAGTAAAAATCGATCTCTCTAAAAGGGATGAAGGAAAAGAACATCTACTTAAAAGGTATAATAGGTAATGAATCTATATCATTATTAAACATGCTTACTCCTTGTGCTATAGCATCTAAATTCCTGGAGGAAAAGTTGAGTGCATTACAAGGAGCCACAACTCTTATAATGGGGGAGCTCAACCTCGATATCTCAGAACCAGATAAATCTAACCACAAAAGTAGAAAGAAGTTAAAAGGTGAATGAAATCTAAGAAAACCTAGATATGATAGACTTCTAGAGAAAACTTAATGAGGAAGGAAAAGAATATACCTTTTTCTCAGCAGTACTTGGCACTTATACCAAAACTGACAATGTGTAAGGCATTAAAAACCTTTTAATCAAAGGCAGAAAGATAGAAATAATAAATATACACTTCTCAGACCATGATACAATAAAAATTCCATTTAATAAAAGGTCAAGGAAAGATAAACCAAAAACTAATTTCAAAGTGAGTAACAATTTTAAATAATGAGTGGATTGAGCAAAAACTCATAGAAATAATTCAATAATTATATTCAAGGAAATGATAAATTTATGGGATGCAGGCAAGACAGTTTTGAGGGGATACTTTAAATCTCTAAATTTTTATGTGAAAAAACAGAAAAAGAGTAGATCAATGAATTTGGTATGCAACTAAAAATACTAGGAAAAAGAACAAATTAAAGATCCCCAATTAAATACCAAATTAGAAATTCTGGAAAATAAGGGAGAAATTAATAAAAGTGAAAGTAAGGAAACTATTGATCTAATAAATAAAACTGAGAATTGGTTTTATGAAAAAAACAATAAAATAGATAAATAGATAAACATTTGGTAAATTTGATTTAAAAAGAAAAGATAACCAAATTACCAATATCAAAAAAGTATCAAAAATGAAAAGGGTGAACTAAATATCAATGAGTAGGAAATTAAAGACATAATTAGGAGCTGCTTTGCCCAACTGTATGTCAATAAATTTGATAGCCTAAATGAAATGGATGAATATTTACAAAAATACTAACTGCACAGATTAACAGAAAAGGAAATAAATTATTTAAATAACCCCATTTCTGAAAAAAAATTAAAGAACTTTCAATAAATTCCCTCAGAAACCATCTCCAGGTAAAGATGGATTTACAGGTGAATTGTACCAAATATTTAAATAACAATTGGTCCCTATTAAACATAAACTATTTTTACAAAATAAGAGAAGGAATTCTGCCAAACTCCTTTTATGACACCAACATAGTGTTGATACCTAAACCAGTAAGAAACAAAACAAAGAAAGTTACAGTCCAATCTCTCTAATGAACATTGATACAAAAATCTTAAATAAAATTTTTTCAATGAGATTACAAGCATTATTATTATTATTAACATACTAGCACAATACATCATGATCATGTAGGATTAATACCAGGGAGGCAGGGAAGGTTCATTATAAGGAAAACACTCAACATAATTGAACATATCAATAACAAAACCAACAAAAATCATATGATTATCTCAAGAGATGTTGAAAGAGTCTTTGAAAAATTATATACATTCCTATTAAAAGTATAGTAAAAATGGATTTTCCATAAAATAATAAATGGTATCTAAAACCATCAATAAAATTACTGTAATGGGCATAAATTAGGAACATTTCCAATAAAATCAAGAGCAAAACAAGGATGCCTATTATCAAGATAGCTATTCAATGTAGTATTGGGAATATTAGCTTTAGCAATAAGAGAGGAAAAAGAAATTGAAGGAATAAGAATAGGCAAAGAGGAAGCAAAACTTTCACTCTTTGCAGATGATTATACTTAGTGATGGTACACTTTATAATGATGGTATACATGCAGATGGTATATTTAGTGAACCCAAGAACTGCTTGAAACAATTAACAATTTCAGCAAAGTAGTGGGATATAAAATAAGGATATAAAATGAACCCACATAAATCACCAGCATTTCTATATATGAACAGCAAAACCCAAGAACAAGAAAAAGAAAGAGAAATCCCATTTAAAATACTTGTAGGCAACATTAAATACTTGGAAATCTAGTTCTCAAGACAAACCCAGGACCTGTATGAATAAAATTACAAAGTACTACTCACCCAAATTAAGTCAGATGTAACAATTGGAAAAATGTCAATTGCTCATGGTTAGATGAGGCTAATATAATAAAAATGACAATTCTACCTAATTAATTTACCCAATTCTACCCAAAATTAAATTATATATTCAATGCCAAACCAATCTATCTACCAAATAATTATTTTACTGAACTAGGAAATATAGTAACAAAATTCATTTGGAGCAACAAAAATACAAAAATTTAAACGTAACTGATGATAAAATAAATGTAAAGGAAGGTGGCCTAGTTCTTCCAGATCAAATACTATACTATAAAGTGACAGTCATCAAAAATGTTTTTATATATTAATAAAAATATTCTTGTTTAAGAGTAAACAAAATACCCCTCCCCCAAAAAATATAGACTCACTTGATTGATAAAGTGATAGTCATCAAAAATGATTAGTACTGGTTAAGAAATAGAGTAATGGATCACTGGATTAGGATAGGTTCATATGAAACAATGATGAATGATTAAAGTAATCTACTGTTCAACTAACCCAAAGACTTTAACTTCTGGGACAAGAACTCATATTTGACAAAAACTGTTGGGAAAACTGGAAAATAGTATGGCAGAATCTAGGTATTGACCCACATCTCATGCCTTATACCAAAATAAGGTCAAAATACATACAGGATTTAGACAAAGTGTGACATCATAGATAAATTAGCAGACCATGAAATGCTCTATAAGATCAACAGAAACAGAACAAATTTATATAGAGAGTTACATCAAATTTTTATATAGTTACATCAAATTTATATGGAGAATTACATCAAATTTATGAGGTTATAAGTCATTCCCCAATTGATAAAGTCAAAGTATATGAATAGTTTTCAAATGAAGAAATTAAAGCTATATATATATATATATATATATATATATATATATATATATATATAAAATCATATAAAAACTGCTCCAATCGTGATTGATTAGGGAAATTCAAATTAAGGCAACTGTGAGATATCAAGATTGGCTAAGATGATAAAAAGGGGAAATGATCAATGTTGTAGAGGTTGAGGGAGGACTGGGACATTAATGCATTGCTGGAGGAGTTGTGAACTGATCCAATCATTCTGGAGAGCAATATGAAACTATCCCAAAGAGCAAAGAAAGTGATCATACCCTCTGACCCAGCAAGTCCAATTCTAGGCTTATATCCACAAGAAATTTTTAAAAATGGGAAAAGTCCTACATGTTCCAAAATATCCATAGCATCACTTTTTGCAGTGGCAAATAATTGGAAATTTAGGGGATGTCTATAAATTGGGAAATGGGATGAACAATTTATGGTATATGAATATTATGGAATACTCTTATTCTATAAGAAACAATAACTGGTCAGACTCTAGAGAAGCATGGGACGGATTACAGGATCTGATGCTGAGTGAAGGGAGCATAACCAAGAGAACATTCTGCACATTAACAATAACATTGTGAGTTGATCAACCTTGATCAAATCCATTAGATCTGCTATGTACAATGCTATCACCATCTGGAGGACGAAAAACCAAACCAAACCAAACCAATGCAAAAAACATCTTCAGAAACCGATGAACACTACTCCTATATAAAATTCTTTCCCTTAATCTTAATTTCTCATTTCAAAAATGACTAATCTATAAACATGTTTAGCACAAAAGTGTATGTACAATATTAACCTGACTGTTTGCCCCTGGGCGGGGTGGGAAGGGATGGTGGAAGGAAATTTTGTAACTAATGAATCTATGAGACACCAAGATATCTTTAAACAAAGTCAAAAGCCTGAAAATGTTGCTGAAACATAAAGTACCTTTAGAGGGGAAAATAAACTCGAAAGTAGATCCAGGAGAGATGGTTTACAAATTATTGCTCTACCAGAAACCTTAGATCAAAATAAAAAAAAATCTTGGATGGATCATCAGTGATGGGGATATCAACTGTCTACTCCCTGGGCTATTTTAAAGGTGGGAACAAAGGAAATTGTTTCTTGGCTGTCTGCTGAGGAACAACAGACTCACCCAGCTGGGAACACCAGGTGCTCACTGTCTGGGTTGGGTCATCCATGCCAGCCATGTGACCTGAATGTGGGTACTAGGCACCTGCATACTCCCAATCTGAACTATGCAAGCCTCCACTGGGGGAGGATTTCTACAGTCAAGGTTTTCTTGTTAGATCCTGCCTAACCCTGTATCAAGTGCGGGATTTATATTCTCTATTTTGGAAACATTCATGGTCCCCTGTGACAGACCTTGATTAAAGATATTCCATGTTGTTCTTTTGTGGGATCTGTCACTGCAAAAAAATTATTAAGAGGCTGAATTAATGACCTTTCTGAGGAAAACACAGACAAGATTACCAACATTCCTATCTTCTTTCTGCCATCTTGGCCAGAAGTAAAACATTGTACACATTAACAAAAAACATTATGAGATATTATCAACTATGATGGAAGCAGCTCCACTCAGTTTAGAAATCAAGGAAAACCCTGAGACAGACTTAATATGGACAGTGTCATCCATATTGAGAGGGGGAAAAAAACTAAGGGGTCTGAATGTAGAGCAAAGAATTCTATATAATTTTTTTAAAAAAAACTTCTTTTATGTTTTTCCTTTCTTTCTCAAGACTTTTTCTTTCCTCCTAGAACTTACACAATTGACTAATATGTAGTACATTGTTATATAATTTTTAAAAGATTTTTCCCCAATTTATATTTTCTTTTTTCCAGTTACATATCATGAAAGTGTTTCAACATTCATCCACATGCATAAAGATATTTATTAGTTACATAATTTCATTGCACCCTCCCTTTCTGTCCCATTCCCTTCCTTGGCGAATAGTCTAGTGAAAGTTGTACTTATACCTTTATGTTTAACATGTTTAAAGATTAGTCATTTTCTGTATGGGGAATTAGGACAAAGGGAAAAGAAAGAAAATCATGAAAAGTAAAGAAAAGTCTCCCAGGGTTGCCCTAGCTCTCTAAAGTGCTGAGATGAGCTGCATCGATCAAGATTGATCCACTCACAAAGTTGTTGTTTTTTATAAATTTAATTATTTATTTTCAACCATATGTACTACAAAGTTGTTAATGTATACGATATTCTCTGGGTTCTGCTCTCTTCACTCAGCATCAGTTCCTGTAATCCATTTCATGCTTCTCTAGAGTCCAAACATTCATGGTTTCTTATAGAACACTAGTAATTCATAACATTCATATACTATAACTTGTTCAGTCATTCCCCAGTTGATGGGCATCCACCCTATTTCCAATTCTTTACCATTACAAAAAGGGCTGCTATGAATGTTTTTGAACATGTGGGACTTTTCCGATTTTTCATGAATTCTTCTGAATGTAGGTCTAGTATTAGTATTGCTTGGTCAAAGGATACAGTAAGTTTATTTGCTCTTTAGGCATAGTTCCTTATTGCTCTCCAGCATGGTTCACAAATCCACCAACAGTTAATTAATATCCCACAACCACACCTTTTTATTTTCTTAGCCAATCTGAAAAGTTGGAGGTGGTACCCCATAGTTGTTTTAATTTGTACTTCTCTAATCAGTAATGATTTGAATAATTTTTATGTTCATACATAACTTTAATTTCTTCATTTTTATATAAATGTTAAGCATGAATGTACATGTACAACTTTTACGAGACTATTGGCTACCATGGAAAAGGGTGAAGGAAGGGAGGTAGAAGAAAAAGGGGGAATTTATGAAATTGTAAAAAAGATAAATGTTGAAAAACTGCCATTTCATGTGATAAGAAAAATAAAATTTCAATTAAAAAGAAAAAATGTAGATGTTCTAATTGTTTCTTTCATTCTATATTTCCAAGCCAAAAGAGAAGGAATAAGATTCAATTCTAATTCATCATAATGTCTGCCTTCTGAATTATTTTTTTAAGAGTTTTCAGTCTTCTGTATGAAATTATTTTAATGGATATTAGGAAGTATTTCTTTAAACATTTTTCAGAATTACAAATTAAAATTAGTCACTTTGTCACATTGTCTGAATTTTACAAATTAGTCATTTATCAAATAAAGGACCTTATTTTGAAAGAAAATATATTATTAGAAAATTTCTACAATGGCATATCTAGTTATCACATAATTCACTAAGATTATTTTCCTCATAATAACATCCATAAGTAAAACATAAATTTTGATTAGTAATCAAGGAAATAGTGGAGGAATAAGAGATTACTTTGAGAATAATTGAGTACTTTGAATCAGTGGAAGATAGATGAGGCTAGGACCCTAAAGTTGGAAATTTTGGTCCATTTAGGATTAAATTGGAAATATTAAAATTAGTGAAAAATTTTAGAGATTAATAAAATCAGAGAGAGAAAGAGAGGTGATAGATTATAGATAATACATAAAGTTATAAATTTATTAATATATAATATGAATATATATGTATTCATATTTCTATATTTTGTGTATATGTAGATATTTATGCATATATATATATATATATATATATATATATATATATATATATGAATGTGTATTCTTTGTTAAGAATTAAGGATAAAAAATGAAGGAGAAAATAGTCCCTGCCTTCATGAAGCTCACAATCAAATGAAAGAAATAACTTACAAACAAATATAAATATATGTATATATATATATATATATATATTAAGCTATTAAACAAGAAGTATTGGAAATAATTATAAGAAGAAGGTGTCCAGAATTTGATGGAATAGGGAAAATTTCCTATAGAAGGTGGGATTTTAGTTGATACTTAATAAAAATAAAGGATGCTGGTAATTCATGAGAAGAAAGGAGCATCCTTGGTGTATTACTGATTGAAGAGTATATGTTATTAAGTAAAGTGTAAAAAAATGTAAAGGTAGGAGGGAACTGTCATGGAAACATTTTGAATGTCAAACAGAGAGTTTATTTAGTTGGAGTTATATGAGTTAGATTTATGTTTTAGAAAAATAACTTTAATGAACTGAAGAATGAATTGGAGTGGAGAAAAACTCAAGGCAAATAGACTCACCAACAGATTATTGCAATTGTTATTGCAATTATGAGGTGATTTTTCTACTAGAGTAATGACAATATCAGGAAAGAAAAGTAAGGTATACTCAAGAGATATTGCAAAGGTCAAATCAACAGATTTGATAGGAGGAGAGGGGAGAAATAATAAGGAGTCAAGTATGACTCTTAGGTTGTGAGGTAGAGGGGTTAGAAGCATGAGGTTAGGGCAGCTAGGTGGTGCAGTGGATAGAGCACTGTCCCTGGAGTCAGGAATACCTGAGTTCAAATCTGGCCCCAGACACTTAATAATTACCTAGCTGTGTGGCCTTGCGCAAGCCACTTAACCCCATTGCCTTGCAAAAAAAAAAAAAAAAAAAAACCCTAAAAGAAAAGAAACATGAGGTCATGAGGTTGCCTTTTACAATGTTAGAAAAGGTAAGAGAAGGAATAAGTTTAGAGGAAAATATGAGTTTTGCTTTCAACATTTTGAATTTAATATGTCTACTAGTCATTCAATATGATATGCCTGAAGACAGCTGGAAATGAATTATTGGTGCCACTAAGATTAGAGGAGAGGTAGATTTGAGAAATTATTAGCATAGAGAGAGAGAGAGAGCAATTAAATCTATGAAGTCTGATGCAATAACTGAATGTTACATAGAAGGTGAAGAGGATCTCACTCTTGAGGCATACGGTCAGATGGCATAGATCTTAACCATAAATGTTAAGACCAAAGAAGAATTCAATGAAGAAAATAGAGAAAAAGGAGTCAGAAAAACCAGGAGGGAATAGCATCCCAAAACATAGATGTGGGAATGTTTCAGGGAGGAGAGCGTGATTAACTGGGTCAACATCTATAGAGTGTGCAGACTGAATTCCTTTTATATATTGGCTTATATAAATACATATATATTATATAAACATATATGGAATTACATATAATTATTAAATTAATATTGCATATATTAATGCATATGTATCTGCATGTATATGTGTATGTGTGTGTAAAATATATGCATATCAATGGCAGTGTTCTTTCAAAGCAATATTGTATTCCTTTGGAATTCCTAGTTTGCATGTTTTAATGACTAGAGTCACTATAGGTAGTTAGGTGGTGCAGTAAATATAGCCACAAGATTGTCTGGAAAAGTCATCTTTGTAAGTTTAAATATAGACTCAGAAACTAATAAGGTGTGTCAACTTGGACAAGTTTAAATCCTCTTTGTCTCAGTTCTTTATCTATAAAAGGAACTGGAGAATGAAATGGCAAACTATTGCAGTATCTTTGCTAAGAAAACTCTAAATGCTATCACAAAGATTCATACGTGGCTGAAATGATTGAATAAATTCTTAAAAGTTTATAACAGAACAGAGGGACTTGGAAGAATTAAGAATTATTGTTCAATACTAGATATTTTGCCCATTTACAGTGATTGAAAACTTTCTTTTTGAGAAACAAAATATTTTTAAATCCATATAAAAACGATTTTAATCTTCACTTTTCCTTTTTTCTTATAATTTTGAATTCCAAATTCTCTTCCCTTTTCCCTTCAAATCTCCATAATGAAGAAGGCAAGAAATTTGATAAAGGCTATACATGTGCAGTCATGCCAAACATATTTCTGTATTAGTAATGTTGTAAAAAAAAAAAAGAAAAGAAAGTTTAAAAATTCTGCTTTGATCTATATTCAGATTCCATTAGTTCTTTTTTTCTGGAGGTGTATAGCATTTTTCATCATAGGTTTTTCTGAGTTTTCTTAGATTTTTGTATTACTGAGAATAGCTGAGTCCTTACTAGTTGAATAATGTGCTATATTGTTATTATGTTCTACAATAGGAACAATATTTTCCTAATTGAACAATAGTAATTAACATAATGCATTATCAAATATTACCAGAAAGCAATGGGAAAATATCTCCACTGTGAAGCTTAAGGAAACTCTAAATTGATGAGTCCACTTAGATACTAATGAATCATATGGAGCAGTCAGCCAGGTCCCCTTTCTTTATGATAAAATTCTTTCACTCTCTCATGCAGGAAAAAAATAAATAAATTCTAGAACAAAGTGTATATTGACTCTAACTGCCCTGGGTAACAAATTTTTATTTGCTTTCAGTATTCTTGCTACTTCTACCTAACTTAGACTGGTAGAATCAGAATTTATTGACTAATTGTGCTTCATTAGAGTAGTCACTTCTCATATTTTGGTCAATGTTGGACTAATGCTTGAACCATTGGAATGATTTCCTTTTTTTCTAAGGTAAAAAAGGAAAAAAAGTAAGCCTATAAAATTTGATCAGACAGAAATATGATCAGATTTCTACTGTTGTTTTTGAACTAGTAGAGTACCTTGATGACTTTGGAGGTAGAGCAGAAGATTATCTGCATTTAACATTAATAATATTATTTTAATCTCAGTATTAGTTTATTTTATTGAATGATATTATCTATTTTATTGAATTTTATTATTGAAATTTTAAGTCACTTTATTCTATTCCCACAAATAAATTTTTGGGTGGTCTAAATTAAGCATCCTCTAGAAGCATAGGATATCAAACCCCTTGAAGTCGACTAAAGTTGAATTTATCACTTAAATAGGAAGTAATGGTACTAATCTTAATGAAATTAGAACATCAATATAATTTCTACGCACTTAAAATACTAACAAATTCTATATTGATTGCTGATATTTATATGAATATATAATATAAAGAGGTTAAGATATCAGAGGGAATACATATTATGAAATCAGAATATAAACAGACATGATGATATATGCTTATCATCCTTGCCACCTGAAGACTGAGATTGAGACTAATGTTCTTGAGTTCTAAAGATCTTATATGCTATACTCCAAAGTCTAAAAAGTCTGGCACAAATGCTCATTCTCTCTCTCTCTCTCTCTTTCTCTTTCTCTCTCTCTCTCTCTCTCTCTCTCTCTCTCTCTCTCTCTCTCCCACACACACACACACACACACACATACATACACATATGTATCTATATCTATATATGTATATTTATGTATATGTACATATGTACATACATACGGAGAGAGAGAGAGAGAGGAGAGAGAGAGAGAGAGAAAGAGAGAGCCTGCCCAATTTTGAACCTGAGCCATTTTGTCCATCTTTTGTAGTCTGCTGGGCCCCTGATTCCTGTGGTTCATTAGATTTGGTCAAACTTATTCTAGAGGCAACAGAGGAGAGAAAATGTATATTTCATAAATGAGGGGGTAGGATTAAATGATTACAAACTGGGCAGTCCTTAGGAAATGTAGATAAATCATGTCTAGCTTCTTGCAAAATCCTTTCAACCTTTATAGAAACTAGCACCTTCCCATCACTCTGCAGGTGAATTGTGTCTCCTCACTTACACTTCATCAGTTCTAAATGTCACTAATACTTATAACCCCAAATGTGAGAAAAATTAATTTTAATGAGTTATCATTTGATTATTAATATTAACTTGAAATATTTTCTTCATGAAATTCCTTTATCTCCTTATCAGTATCAAAAATGAAATGGGTGAATTAACCACCAAAGAGGATGAAATTAAAGAGATAATTCAGCGCTTCTTTGAGAAATTGTATGCCAATAAATTGGATAACTCAAGTGAAATGGATGGATATTTATAAAAATGCAAACTGCCCAAATTAATAGAAGAGAAAATAAATTATTTAAATAATCCCATTTCAGAAAAAAATTTGAAGAAACCATTAATAAACTCCCTAAGAAAGTCTCCAGGTTCACATGGATTTACAAGTAAATTTTACCACACATTTAAGGAACAATTAATTCCTATTCTACACTATTTTTAAAAAATAGCAGAGCACAGAATTCTGCCAAACTCCTTTTATGACACCAACATGGTGCTGATACCTAAACCAGGAAGAACCAAAATAAAGAAAATTATAGACCAATCTCCCTAATGAATATTAATGCAATAATTTTAAATAAAAATTAAGCAATGGTATTACAACACATTATTACCAGGATAATACACCATAATCAGGTTGGATTTATACCAGGCAGACAGGGATTGATCAACACTATGAAAACAATCAACCTAATTAAACGTATCAATAGTAAAACCATAAGTAACCATATGTTTATCTCACTAGATGCTGAAAAAGCCTTTGATAAAGTACAACATTCATTCCTATTAAAAACCCTAGAAAGTTTAGAGATAAAAGGAGTTTTTCCTTAAAATAATAAATAGTATCTATCTAAAACCATCAACAAATATTATATCCAATGAGAATAAACTCAGAGTATTTCCAGTACAATTAGGAGTGAAAAAGAATGTTCATTGTTGTCATTACTATTCAACTTAATATTAGAAATGCTAGCAATAGCAATAAGAGAAAAAAATAAATTGAAGGAATCAGAATTGGCAATGAAGAAGAAAACTCACTCTTTGGAGATGATATGATGGTATACCTAAAGAACCCTAAAAAAATCATCTAAAAAATCCTTGAAACAATTAACAAATTCATCAACACAGCAGGATAGAAAATAAACCCATGAGGTGGCTTGGTGGTGCAGTGAATAGAGCACCAGCCTTGGAGTCAGGAGTACCTGGGTTCAAATCCGACCTCAGACACTTAATAATTACGTAGCCATGTGGCCTCGGGCAAGCCATGTAACCCCATTGCCTTGAAAAAAATAAAAAAAAGAGAAAAGAAACCCACATAAAACATCAGCATTTCTGTATATGAACCAAAAAACCGAAGATAAAGAGATAGAAAGAGAAATTCCATTTAAAATAACTGAAGACAACATTAAATACTGGAGAGTCTACCTCCCAAGACAAACCACAAAACTGTATGAACACAATTATAAAGCATTTCTCACCCAAATAAAGTCAGATCTAAATAACTGGGAAAATATCAAATGCTCATGGTCAGAGCAAGCTAATACAAAAAAATGACAATGCCACCCAAATTAAATTACTTATTCAGTGCCATACCAATCAAACTACTAAATAACTACTTTAATGAGCTAGAAAAAAATGGGAAAAAATTCATCTGGTGTAACAAAAGGCCAAGAATAGCATGGGAACTGATGGAAAAAATGTAAAGGAAGGTGACCTAGCTCTACCAGATCTAAAACTATACTATAAAGCAGAAGTCATTAAACCTGCCTGATACTGGTTAAAAAATAGAGTAATGGATCAGTGGATTAAGATAGGTTCAAAAGAAACTGTAATAAATGATTATGCAATCTACTGTTTGACAATCCCAAAGACATCAGCCTCTGGGATAAGAATTCACTATTCCACAAAAATTTTAGTAAAACTGGAAAATAGCATGGCAAAAAAATTAGGCATAGATCCACATCTCACATCCTATACCAAAATAAAGTCAAAGTGAGTACAGGATTTAGATATAAAGAACAAAATCCATAGATGAATTAATAGATAAAAATATTCTATCTATCTGATCTATGGAAAAGGGATAAACTTATTACAAAATAATTAGATCACCTTATAAACTGCAAAATGAATGATTTTGACTATATTAAATTAATAAATTATAAAATCAATGCTGCAGAAGCCTGGGAAACAGTCTTCACAACCAGGTGTTCAGATAAAGGTCTCATTTCTAAAATATAGAGAGAATTGCATGAAATTTATAAAATCACAAGTCATTCCCCAATTGCTAAATGGTCTGTCAGATTGACCAAGAGGAGAAAAAGGGAAACTGAATAATGTTAGAGAGGTTGTGGAAAGATTGGGACATTGATACATTGCTGGTTGAGTTGTGAACAGATCCAAACTTTCTGGAAAGCAATATTGAACTATGCCCAAAGCATTTTGTATCCTCTGACCCAGCAATCTCAATTCTGGGTCTATAACCAGAAGGAATTGAAAAAAATTTGGGGAAAGTCCTAGCTCTTCCAAAATATTCATAGCAGCTCTTTTTGTAGTGGCAAAGAATTAAAAACTGAGGGGATGTTCATCATTTGGGGAATGGCTAAACAAGTTATTGTACATGAATAACATTGGAATACTAATGTTCTATAAGAAGCCATGGGGGTTCAGACACTAGAGAAGCATGGGATGACTTATGGGATCTGATGCTGAGAGAAGGGAATAGAATGAAGAGAACAATGCACACATTAACAAAAACATTATGAGCTGAACAACTTTGATGAAAGCAACTCCTTTGGCAGTCCAGAAAGTTAGGACAACTTTATTAGACTTATTTATGGACTATATTATCTCCAACCAGAGAAAGAAAAACAAAAACAAAATAAAACTCACAGAAAATAAAAACCCTTCAGAATCTGATGAACACTTAATAAAAATTCTCTCTTATGTAGTTCTTCTCCTTAACCCTAATTCCTAATCCAAAAATTATTAATATATAAACATGTTTAACAAAATATGTATGTAAAATGCTAACCTGACTGTTCCCTGTTGGGGGGTTAGGAAGGGTGGAGGAAATTTTGTAATTTGTGAATATACATCTACATATGGATGAAAATAAACAAATTAATTTAGAAAATTCTTGTATCTCAGGGCATCTAGGTGGTGCAGTGGATAGAATTCCAGTCCTGGAGCCAGGAGGACCTGAGTTCAAATTTGACTCCAGACACTTAATAATTACCTAGCTGTGTGACCTTGGGCAGGTCACTTAACCCTTGCAAAAAATGAAGTCAGCAGCCTAGTCAAGGAAATCCAAAAAAAAAATGCTGAAGAAAATAGCATGCTAAAAACCAGCTTAGGTCAAATGGATAAAACAGTTCAAAAAGTTATTGAGAAGAATGCTTTGAAAAGCAAAATTGGCCAGGTGGAAAAAGAGATAAGAAAACTCTCTGAGGAAAACAAATCCTTCAGACAAAGAATAGAATTCAGGGAGACTGATCCCTGATGAATTTACGAGAAACCAGGATTCATTACTTCAAAACCAAAAAAATGAAAAATTAGAATAAAATGTGAAACATCTCATTGAAAAAATAACTGATATGGAAAACAGACTTAGGAAAGATAATTTTAAAAATATTGGAATACCTGAAAGTCATGATCTGGAAAAGAGCCTTGACAGCATTTTCAAAGAATTACAACAGGAAAATTGCCCTGATATTCTAGAAGCAGAGGGCAAAATAGAAATGGAGAGAATCCACCGATCCCCCCGAGAAAGAGATCCCCAAAAACCAACCCCTAGGAATATTATAGCTAAATTCCAGAACTAACAAGTAAAGAGAAAATATTACAAGCAGCCAGAAGAACACAGTTCAAATATCACGGAGCTGCAGTCAGGATCACACAGGACTTAGCAGCAACTACATTGGAAGCTGGTAGGGCCTGGAATATAATATTCCGGAAGGCAAAAGAGCTTAGAATGCAACCAAGAATCAATTACCCAACAAGGCTGAATGTCCTCTTCCAGGGAAAAAGATGGACTTTCAGTGAACCAAGGGATTTCAAATGTTTCTGTTGGAATGGCCAGAGCTGAACAGAAGGTTTGATCTTCAGTGAAGCATGGAGATTGAAGGGGAGGGGGGAAAATATGAGGGACTTGATGAACTGCATGTATCCTTGCATAGAAAAATGACACTGATAATACTCATATGAACCTTCTCAGTTAATAGAGCAGGCAGAGGGAGCTTTTATAGTTGAAGCACAGGAGAAAGCTTAATTTGAATATAAAATATGGTGTAAAAATGTAGTCAGTAGAAAAAAAGGGAAATATAATGGGAGAAAGAAAAAGGAGAGGGTGGAATAGGCCAAGATATCTCATATAATAAGTTTTTTCTTTATTACAATGAGCTATTGCAATGATATGGAAGGGGAGGAAGGCAAGGGGGAATGAGGGAATCTTTGCTCTCATCAGAGGTAGCTAGGAGAGGAAACAGCAGATATATTCAGTGGGCTATAGGCATCTGGAGTAAGAAGAAAAGGGGGGGACAGGGAGGAAGGGGGGATTTGAGTGATGGAGGAGAGGATGAACCATGGGGGAGAGAGTGGTCAGATATAACACATTTTCCTTTTTACTTCTTGCAAGAGGCTGGGATTGTATGGCCTGTCCAGGACCATTGGGGCAGGTGGATGGTGGGCCTAAGGGGTGGTAGGGGGGCTTGGGGCCTCTTGGCCCCAGGACCAGGGATCTGTCTGCTGTGCCACTTAGCTACCCTACAGCAGAGTCAGAGTGAAAGGAGAGAGAAAATATAGTACATGGTAGTAGAGAATTAGGAAAGGAGGGAGTTGCGATCAGCAATGGCAATGGTGGAAAAATATGGAAGTAACTTTTGCGATGGACTTACCATAAAGAATGTGATCCACCAGCAACAGAGTTGCTGGTGTTAGAACAAAGACTGAAGCACATTTTTTTATTATTATTATTTGGGGGGGGGTGCAGGGCAAATGGGGCGGGGTGGCCTGCCTGGACCTGCATAGCAGGGTGATCCTTGGATATCTGAGGCCAGATTTGGACCCAGGTACTCCTGGCTCAAGGGCCAATGCTCTGTCCGCCACCCAGCCACCCCTACTATAATTACTATTTTATTTTATTTTGGGTCTTTTTATTTTTATTTTTGCAGGGCAGTTGGGTTGGGGTGACTTGCATGTCACACGGCTGGGTGATTGTTGGGTGTATGGGGCTGGATATGGTCTCGGGTGGTCCTGGTCCAGGGCTGGGGTTCCATCCATTGTGCCACCTGGCCATACCTACAATTATTACTATTATTATTTTTTTCATTTTAAGTTTTTTTCTCTCCTCAAACGAATATATATTTTTTGGGGGAGGGGGTATTCTGTTTACTCTTAAACAAGAATATTTTATTAATGTATAAAAAACATTATTTGTACAAAAAGAGAATAAATAAATATTAAAAAATTAAAAATTAAAAAAGAATAAACAAGTAAAAGATGATATCAAATATCTCATCGGAATAATAAGTGACCTGGAAATTTAATTGAGAAGAAATAATTTAAGAATTATTAGATATCTTAAAGCTATGATTAATTGAAAAGATTTTCAAAATTATATTTCAAAAAACTATAAAGCTGCAATCCTCCTAAATCTTAGAATCAGAAGGTAAAACAAATTTATGGCCTCTTGAAATGAGTCAAAAAAGGAAAAATCTCAAGTACCTTATAGCTAGGATCAGATAAGTGGTGCAATGGATAGAGCACCAGCTCTGGTGTCAAGAGGATCTGAGTTCAAATGCAGCTTCAGACTCTGAATGCCTAGCTGTGTGACTTTGGACAAGTCATTTAACCACATTGCCTTGCAAAAAACAACAAAAAAAATCTCAAAGCTGAATTCCAGATCACCCAGTTCAAAGAAAAATACTTCAAATGACCAGAAATTAACCATTAAATGGCTGCACATCTTGGGTCAAGAATACACAAGACTTAGCAGCTAGCCATTGAAGGAGCAGAGGGTTTGGAATACAATATTCCAAAAGACAGTAGAGTTGGAATTTCTAACATGAATAAGCTACCCAGCAAAACTGAGTATAATCCTTCAGGAGAGAAAAATTAATCTTTAATGAAATAGAGGACATTTAAGCATTTTGGGGAAAAGACCAGAATAGAATATAGTTTAATAGAAAATCTGACTTTCAAATACCAACCTCAAGAAGAGCATAAAAAAGAGAAATGTGAAAGAGAAATGATTAGGGATACAATCACTTGGCCAGAATCTAGGAAAGCATGGAATGACTTATGGGATCTGATTCTGAGAGAAGAAAGTAGAACCCATAAATTTCACGTTTTTAAAAAAAGTTTTACAAGTTTTCTGGCAGCTAGGTGGCACAATGGATAGAGCACTGGTCCTAGAGTCAGGAGCACCTGAGTTCAAATCCAGCCTTAGACAGTTAATAAATAACCTAGCTGTGTAGACTTAGGCAAGCCACTTTAACCCCATTTGCCTCACAAAAAAAACAAAAAAAAAAGTTTTACAATTTTTTCCCTAATCTTACTTCCCTCCCCCCACCTCCCACAGAAGACAATTTGCCTGTCTTTACATTGGTTCCATGGTGTGCATTGATCCAAATTGAATGTGATGAGAGAGAAATCATATCCTTGAAAAGAAACATAAAGTAAAAGAGATAGAAAGATCAGACAATAAGATATCAAGTTTTTCCCCCCCTAAATTAAAAGTAATAATCCTTGGTCTTTGTTTAAACTCCACAATTCTTTCTCTGGATACAGATGGTACTCTCCATCACAGACAGCCCCAAATTGTCCCAGATTGTTACACTGATGTAATGAGCAAGTCCATCAAGGTTGATCAACACCCCCATGTTGCCATTTGGGTGTATGATGTTTTTCTGGTTCTGCTCACTCATCTCGCTCAGCATCAGTTCATGCCAATCCCTCCAGGCTTCCCTGAATTCCGGTTCCTCCTGGTTTCTAATAGAACAGTAGTGTTCCATGACAGACATATACCACAGTTTGCTAAGCCATTCCCCAATTGAAGAACATTTATTTGATTTCCAATTCTTTGCCACCACAAACAGGGCTTCTATGAATATTTTTGTACAAGTGATAAAACAATGTACACATTAATAACATTGTGGGATGCACCACCTTAATGGAAGAAGATTCTCTCAACAGTTCAAAAAGCTAGGAAAACTGTATTAGACCAACTATGGATAATGTCAGCCCCATTAAGAGGAAGAAAAACAAAGCAAAACAAAACAAAACACAAAATAAAACAACCCTTCAGAATCTGGTAGATACATTACAAAAATTATCTTTCATGTATCCCTTTTACTTAATCCTAATTCCTCACACTGAAAATAACTAATTTGTAAGCATATCAAAAATATGTATGTGCATTACTAACCTGACTGTTCATGACTCAGGGAAGGGGTATGGGAAGGGAAGGAGGAAGGAAATATTGTAACTTAAAAATATGCATTTGCATGTGCATGTGCTTGTGGATGAAAATAAAAAATAAATTTTTTAAAAAGTAAAAAAATAATAAAAATGAAGGAGTGAGAAAAAGGGATTCATTGAAAGAAAGGAGAAAAGAGAAAGAATGGGGAAAATTCACCAAAAAAGCACATAACAAAGGATGATCTTTTACAATGTGTGAGAAAATGTAGAGGACTGCATGCAATTCTTAGAGCCTATTCTTATCAAATTCAAAGAGGAAAAATACCCACACACATATGGATGTAGAATATCTTTTGCAACAATAAAATTTGAGGGAAAGGAGATAAGAAAAAAGTAGGGATTGAGGGAAAATACACAGGTGATCAGAAGTAAAACAAACTTTTGAGTAGGAAAAGGGTGAAAAGAAATGAATAAAAAGAAAATGGGATAGAATTATTCAATTAATAATTTTAACTGAGAATGTAAAAGACATGAAGTCACTCATAAAACAGAAGTGGATGACAAAAGGTATTAGAAACCAGATACCAACAATATACTGTTTACAAGAAACATATATGTGGGTACTATATACATTCAAACCTATATACACACATACATAATATAAATAAGTAAATATGAAAAAATATAAAATGTATCATTGCCAGGCAAGTGTATGAGTCTTTAAAAAATAACCACTCTGAATACTTACCAAGGGACTAAAACACTGGATTTAAAACTTAAAATTTAAAAACTTAAAACAAAAAGACACACATAGAGTTAAAATAAAGGGCTTAAACAGAACCTATTATGATGCAGCTGAAGCAATTATTATCTCAGACAAAACAAAAGTAATAATAGATCTAATTAAAAGAGGTAATAAGGCAAACTACATTTTTTAAAAATATGGCACAGGACTAAGGGCATTCAGATAGCATAGTGGATAGAGTGTACACTTAGAATCAGGAAGATGCCTCCTCGTAACTTCAAGTTTGATCTCAGACTTCTATTACCTGAGTAACCCAGGACAAGTCACTTAACCCTGCTGGTTTTAGTGTTCTCATGTGTAAAATGAACTGGATAAGGAAATGGCAAACTCTCTTTGCAAATAAAATCTCAAATGAGGTCACAAAGTGTCAGACTCAACTGAAGAGCAACAAAAATAGACTCAATCAATATCAATACTTTTTCATAGCATCTCATTTCTCAAATATTTAGAAAAGAGTCTGATTTTAAAAATAAGATCCATTTGCAAACTGATGAATTGTCAAGGGATTTAAACAAGTTTTGAGAAGAAAATAAATCAAAACTATTTGTAGTTATATGAAAAAAATGTTATAAATCTACTGATTAGAGATGTGCAGATTGAAACAACTCAGAGGTATCACTTCATACCTTTCAGATGGGCAAACTTAACAGGCAATGAAAATGACAAAGGCTGGAGAGTATGTGGAAAACTAGGGAAAGCTAAAACAATGTATTGCTAATGGAATTCTGTTCAACCATTCTGTAGAATAATTTGGAATTTGGAACTCTGCCCAAAGAACTATAAAACTATATATTCATATAGATAGATAGATAGATAGATAGATAGATAGATAGATAGATAGATAGATAGATAGATATAGATACAGATATATAGATATAGCTATAGATATATACATGTGCCTGTGTCTGTATGTCTGTGTACATATCTATACATAGATGTGTATGTAAGTATTATGTAAGTATGTATATGTCCTTTGATCCAACAATTTCACTACTTGTTCTGAATCCCAAAGAATTCAAAGAAAAAGGACACATTCGGGAGTGTGGGAAGGAAGGGTGTAATGATATTTTGTAACTTAAAAATATACACGTGTGTATGGATGAAAAACTAGAAAAAAGAGGACACCAACAAAATTATGTATAGAGATTATCTTTGTTTTGACACAAAATTGATGGAGTTAACCATCAATTAAGGAATTACTGAACAAGTTATGATATATGATTGTAATACAATTCATTTATGCTATAGGAAATGATCAGGATGACTTCATTAAAATCTATGGAGAACTATATGAATGGAAGTCAGTGAAATTGAGAAAACCAAGAGAACATTGCATATTGTATGGATGATTAGGTGTGAAAGACTTAGCTACTCTGATCAATACAGTCATCAAGACAATTCCTTTATCTAATTTTTTTCATCCATATACATACGCATATTTTTAAATTACAAACTCCCCTTCCAGCCTCCCTTTCCCACCTACCTCCCCTCAGCAGTGAACAAGACAGGTTAGCATTGTACATACTTGTCTTTGATAAATATGTTTACACAGTATTCATTTTCAACACAAGGAATTAGGATTAAAAGAAAGAGATACATGAGTTAATTATTATAAAGTGTTCATCATATTCTGAAGGGTTGGTTTTCTTTGGTGGGGGGGAGTCGGTTTTGATTTTCTTCCTCTGGATTAGGATAACATTGTCCATGGCCAATATAATATGGTTGTCCTAGCTCTCTGAACTGCTGAGAGGGGCTACTTCTTTCAAGACTGATCATCTCACAGTGTAGTTGTTAATGTGTACATTGTTCTCTTGGTTCTGCTTCCTTCACTCAGCATCAAATCCTGTAAGGCATTCCATGCTTCTTTAGAGTCTGACCATTTATGATTTCTTTTCAAATAATATTCCATTGTATTCATATAGCATAACTTGTTTAGCTATTCCTCAAAATCTAAAGGCTACAGAAAACTGATAACTTTCTGAGTGCCAATTATCATCCTTTTCCATTTTGTTATTGTTTTATTGGGTGGGGCTGGTTGAAACATTAGTAATGCCCAAATAAGTTTAGTATGATTTTTCTTGTATAATTGATATCATAATACTTGTCTTCACAACCTTAAGGGAGGGAGAGAATTTGAAATAGGTTCATTTCCAAAAAAAGAATGTCTGTGGAAGATAGGAATTCAAAATTTTGTTTAAAAAAACTGTTAAAAATGTCTTTACATATAATTGAAAAAATAAGATACTATTAAAAATAATGTAAAAAAAGTATTTTTAATTACAAAAGACCAACATTATGAATAAATAGAGGATAAGACTTGCACCCTACTTTTTTAGAGAATCAACCATCATCTCCCTAATATCCATTGCTTTTCTTCTGAGCTCATTCACTCCCTGACATATCCTGTGTAGACTCCCTGACTTTAGAGACCATGCTCTAAACTCTATTTTCTGACTCCCATATTGCTTGACATTTAAGTTTGCTCATGAGCTTTGACTTGTCTTGGAAAAACTTTCAAGCTATTCTCCCATATCACAACATAACTCACAGTTTTTTGCATAGTAATCATTCTTTTGGTTCTAATGTATTGATCAACTTAAATTATTTTTCTGCATCAGACCCATTCCCCTTTACAAAATTTTAGAGTGGAAAATTCAATATTATATCAAGGAGTTAATTCCTTGTATATTCTAAAGCAGAAAATGTGTCTACAACATCACTGTAATAATGCAAGATCTTGAAAGTATCAAATAGGGTTTATTAATTACTCATTTAGGCACTCCATTGTATTTCTGAACAGCCTTAAATTTGGGAAAACTTTTATATCGGATGTTCTTCCACTGTTAATCTCTTTCTTGTCTTCCCTATCCAAATAGATGAAAGTTATTCTTTCTTATTCATGACAGTCTTTCACTAATGATCCAACTAAAATGAACCGTGCTTATCATTAAACAAGCACAGTTACTTTGACTAAAATACAAATGCCATAGTTTCCAGTGCCCTCCTCATATTTGTTGAAAAACATTTGACCAATTCTAGCTTATCAATGTCCTGCAAAAAAAAAAACGGGCGTCCAGAGTGAAACTTGTTATTCTAGAGGGAAAAAATATAATATAATGAAACTACCTTGATCTCAGCATAATTCTTCTCTTAACAGAATCAAAGAAAAGTTTCTGTGTTTTGGGTTAACATATATGTGGGTACTATATACATTCAAACCTATAAACACACATACATAATATAAATAAGTAAATATGAAAAAATATAAATGTATCATTGCCAGGCAAGTGTATGAGTCTTTAAAAAATAACCACTCTGAATACTTACCAAGGGACTAAAACACTGGATTTATCAATTTCACAGCAATGATTGCAACTAATAAATTCAAAAATGAAAAGACATTGCTTCTTTTCATTTCCTCTACCAGTAGAGTATTTACACTTAATAAAATTGTTATTTTTTAAAATTTATTTAAGGCAATGGTGTTAAGTTACTTGCCAAGGTCATACAGCTAGGAAATTATTAAGTGTCTGAGGCCAGATTTGAACACAGGTCCTCCTGACTCCAGGGCCAGTGCTCTATCCACTATGCAACCTAGCTGCCTCCACTTAATAAAATTATTTCACTTGCCATGTACACAATAGAAAAACAAGAAAGTAGTTGATCTGAAATGTACCACAATAATTCTACAGTGCCATTTGACCACACCTTATTTCAGTAAATGCTGAGAATGAATTTATGAAATATTTTTTGCTTCCCCTGATTACAGCTGTTGTAGCATACTGTCAGTTTGCCACGTTAATTTTCCTTGGATTCTGTCATTAGAATGTCTTGCACTCTAATAGTTTTTTCAGGGTTATTTCCATCTGGTTCTACTTTGTCCAGCTGCAAATGTTCAGCAGTTAGTGGTCCCCTGACAGAGCATATTATATTTAGCTTCCATCTCTGAAGTATTCTGGAAATAGAGTTCTAAAAATGTGACTTTCAGTCTTTTCTGGATTTCTCTATTCTTTTCTCCCACTGGATTAAATACTGCATGCTTATGATATGAACTTTTACTATATAAGAACCTTTTCTTGCTATTTATTTGAATCAACTTCTTTCTCTGGGGCATGGTGAAGGAAATGTTCTTTATTCATATATTTTTTCAATCTAAATGATTAGTAATTAGCAATCTTTTCCTCAACAAGGTCATGAAAGTAACAAAAAAAATTAGAGATAAACACTACAATTTCCAAAATTTGCTAATATTTAAACCCTAAGCAGATTTCTGCCTTCTTTCTTATTTTTACTTCTGCTTGGTGATAATACCTGCTATGTGTAGATTGCATTGCATGTTTATAATGAACTAGACTATCTCTGTAACAACCAATATAATATTCGAAAGTTACCTCAAAAGAATATCTAAGATGACATAGAGGAAACAGCACCAAGCAGATGTCAGAAAGAATGGAGTTCAAATCCATCTTCAGATATTTACTATTTCCTTATTGGTAAAGTAAACTGGAGAAGGAAATGGAAAACCACTTCAGTATCTTTGCCAAGAACATATCAGAAAAATTGAAAAACAATGAGGATGGTGGATACCTGGGTTTCATGAAAGTATAACTAAGATTAATATGTATAAATTTTCAGGAGACAAAATTCTTCTATTTTTTCCTCCTCATCATTGTTTTTGTTTCTGATTGCTCTCTCTCTCTCTCCATCAGTCCTTATTTCTATCAGCCTTTTTCCCTTTCCTTCTCCCTTTACTTTTAGCTTTTTCTTTTTACTTAATGTTTATCTTTATTTTCTACTTTTACCCTCCATTTTATCAGTTCCTCCTTTTTCTTACTTTCCCCCTCATTTCCCTATAGGATAGGATAAAATTTTTAAACCCACTTGGGAATATATATTATTTTCTTTTTGGACCAAATATGTTGAGAGTAAGACTTATTCAGTGCTTAAATCCTTCATTTTTGTCCTTTAATAGGGCTTTCTGCCACTTTTTGTTGTGCTATTTATCCTCTAATGCCTTGCCTTCTAGCAATGTAATTCTTACTTTCATGTCTTGACTATTTTAAACCTGCCTTGTACCCACAAGCTCTAACAAGATATACTCCTTTTATCTGTTGGATAGAAATACAATTCTCAGCAATTGATTGATTGATTGATTGATTGATTGATTGATTTATAATCTCATTACCTCATGGTCACTTCATACCCATAGCTTCTGTCCAAGTAAACTCCCCTAAATTGCCCCATTAGAAATGCAACTCTCAACTCATCAAACTATAATCAATTTATACCACATCATTTTTCCAAATAGTCTAAATAGAAATATAATACTAATGAGCTAAAGAATCTTGTAAAGTAAAATCATTCAAGAGCTTAAAATTTGATTACATTACAGTCAGTTTATAACTTCACCCTTTGACTAAATATGTTTTTCTCAATTGTCCTATGAGAAATACAGTTGCCAAAAGTTAACTAACATTTCCCCACCTTCCATTTATATTTTTATGCTTCTCTTGAGTCTTGAAATGAATATCAAATTATCTATTCAGTCCAGATCTTTTTATCATGTAAGATTAAAAGTTCACTAATTCAATGAAAAATTATCTTTTCCACTGAGAGAATAAACTTAATTTTGCAAGGTAGATAATTCTTTGTTGTAACAAAATTCTTTGCCTCCAGAATATCATATTCCAGGCCCTCCAGTCCTTTAACATTGAAATTGATAAATCCTGCATAATGCTAGCTCTGGTTCCATAATATCTAAATTGTTTCTTTTTTGGCTGCTTACAGTATTTTCTTCTTTAGCTGAGAATTCTGAAACTTAGCTACAATGTTCCTTGGAACTTTTATTTTGGAATCTATTTCAGGAAGTGATTGAAGGATTCTTTCAAGGACTATTTTACGTTCTTTTTCTAGGATATTACAGCAATTTTCTATGATGATTTCCTGAATGATATTATACAAGCTCTTTTTATGATCATGACTTTCAGGTAGACCAATAATTCATAAATTGTCTCTTTTGTATCTATCTTTCAGGTCAGTCATATTTCCTAAAAGATATCTTACATTTTTTCTATTTATTCAGTCTTTTTGTTTTGTTTGATGGAATCTTGGTGTCTCACAGATTCCTTCATTTCCATCTGTCCAACTCTAGATTTTAAAATTTTATTTTCTACAATTAGTACTTTTGTTCCCTTTTCCAATGGAATAATTTTATTTTCTAGTCAATTTTACTTTTTAAATCAATGTCTCCTTCCATTGATTTTTTTATACTTTTCTTGCAAGGCTCTTTTTTTTTCCATTTTTTCTTCTTCCTCTCTTCTTTGGTCTTTAAAATCCTTTTAGAGCTCTTTCAAGAGGTCTTTTTGGAATTTGGGCAAGTTAACCAACTTCATAGAGGTTTCAAATATAGCCATTTTGTCACTTCTTTCCTCTTCTGAGATGGTGTTTTTATCACCACTATCAGAATAGTATCTATCAAAGTATAATGCTTATGTTTTTCCTGGTCAATTTGCCAGTTGAGTTCTGTCACTGTGGTATGAGTTGTATAGTCCTAAACTATTTTTTTTTTTCTGAATGGTTCTGGTGTCTGGTTTTCTCCTCTGGTGTTTCCAGTGTTCCTAGTTTATTCCTGTCCTTAGGATAGCCCAACACTACATCAACTTCCTAGGACTGAAAACTTTGCTTTTCAACCTGCTACTGAGACCCTTATTTCTGACAAAGCTACACTAGGCCCTTAGCTGCCTTGAGGCCAAAAGTCTCTAGCTCTCCCACCCACGCTGAGCTATATTCCCCTTTTACCCACACAATAGACTTTTTCCTCAACTTTCTCCAAAATAGTTTGCTGAAAAGCTGTTTCACTGTTTTTTGGTACTTCTGTCATTTTAGGATTAATTTAAAAGCTTCATTTAAAGTTGTTCTGAGAAAAGTCCGGGGACTTTCTAGCTTTGAGTCACCTTCTTGGCTCTGCCCTGGAACTCCTCATTCATGATTTCTTTTTTTTTTTTGCAAGGCAAATGGGGTTAAGTGGCTTGCCCAAGGCCACACAGCTAGGTAATTATTAAGTGTCTGAGACAGGATTTGAACCCAGGTACTCCTGACTCCAGGGCCAGTGCTTTATCACGGTGCCACCTAGCTGCCCCCTCATTCCTGATTTCTTAAAAATTAATAGTACTCCATCACATTCATATACCAAGATTTGTTCAACCATTCCCTAACTGATGAGCATACTTTCAGTTTACAATTTTTTGGCACAACAGAGAGCTGCTATAAATAATAGAAAGAACACTGAATAAAGAGTTAAAAGATGTCAAATCAAATCTTGTCTCTGCTTACTATTTAATTGACTTTAGGGCTCTTTTTTAATTGAAATACTTTATTTCCTTTTCTTTCTAATTACTGCAATGGTAATTTTCAACAATCATTTTTCAAGGTTTTGAGTTTTATATTTTTTTCCTTCCCTCTCTTCCCTCACCCCTTCATCTGATAGAAATAGACTCTAAATGTATAACCATGATTAAGATAAATATTAATCATGATGTACAAAAAGAATCAAATCCAAACAGAAGAAAATAGCATTCAAGAGAAAAAAATGACAAAATATATGACAACTTTTAAAAACTGAAGATAGTAAGCTTTAGTCTGCATTTATACTCCACAGTATCTTCTCTGGATATGGATGGCATTTTCTATCACAAGTCTTTTAGATTTATCTTAGATTATTGTACTGCTGACATGGACAAATCATCATAGATGATAAACACCTAATATTGCTGTTCTGCTATACATACAATGTTCTTCTAGTTGTGCTCACTTCACTCATTTCATACAAGTCTTTCCAGGGTGTTCTGAAATCCTGTCCCTCATGATTTTTTATAGAACAATAGTGTTCCATCACCTTCATTTACCATTTTGTTAATCCATTCCCCATTTGATGGACATCTCAGTTTCCATTTTTTGCTACTACAAAAATTACTGCTTAAAAAATTTTGAACATGTGAGATTTTTCCTATTTTTTATTTCTTTTGGATATAACCTAGTATTGGTTTTGTTGAATCAAAAGGATGCTTGGTTTTATTGCACCTTTGGAATAATTCCAGATTTCTCTCCAGAATGACTGGATCAGTTCAAAATTCCACCAACAATGCATTAATGTCGACTTTTCCCACATCCTCCCCAACATTGAGCATTTTCCTTTTCAATGGTATTGGCCCATCTAATAGGTGTGAAGTGGTATTACAGAGTTGTTTTAATTTTCATTTCTCTAATCAATAATGATTTTAGAACATTTTTCATAAGCCAATAGATCACTTTAATTTCTTAATCTAATTGGCTTTTCATATTTTTGTATTGGTTTTATTTCTGCAAAAATTTTTCAGTTTTATTTAGTGAAAATTGTCCATTTTGTCTTTTACACTGTCCTCTTTCACTTCTTTGCTCACAAACTGCTCCCATTTCCTTACGTATGACAAGTAAACTATTCCTTGTTCTACAGATTGGTTTGTGATATCACCATTTATGTCTAAATTCTATACCCATTTCAACCTTATCTTGGTATGGGGTGTGAGATGTAGTCTTTGTCTAGGTTCTGCCATACTATCTTGCAATTTTCTGAGCAATTTTTATCAAAGAATGAGTTTTTATTCCACAAACTAGAATCTTTGGGCTTATCAAACTGCAGATTATTATAGTTAATAATTAAATTTTAAATTGCAATTAATTTATTCCACTGATACACCACTATTTTTTTAGCCAGTACCAAGCAGGTTTGATGACTGATAGTTTTTTAAATATAATTTATATTTGAAATGGCAAGGCCACCTTTCTTTTTATTTTTTTTTCATTGATTTCCTTGATATTCTTGGTATTGTTTCTCAATATGAATTTAGTTACTTTTTTCTATCTAAATAAAGTAATTTTTTGAAGTTTGAATGTATGACACTAAGCAATTTAATTTAGGAAGAATTGTCATTTATATTATATTAGACCTGTCCATGAGCAATTGACATTTCTCCAGTCATTTAGCTCTGAATTTATTTGAAAAGAATTTTAGTAGTTTTCATATAGTTTCTGTATCTGTATGATTAGGCAGACACGCAAGTATTTTATGTTTTGTAAGTACTTTAAATGGAATTTCTCTAGCTCTTGTGGCTGTGTCTTGTTAGTAATATATAGAAATGCTGAAGGTTTATGTGGGGTTTTTATATTGTGCAATTATGCTAAAGTAGCTAATTATTTCAGGTAATTTTTAAATAATTTTTCTAGGTTTCTCCATCATATCATCTGTGAAGAGCAAGTTTTGTTTCCTCATTACCTATTCTAATTTCTTCAATTTCTTTTTCTTCTTTTGCTGCTAAAGCTAATGTTATTAGTACAATATTAAGAAAAGGTGGCAATAATAGGCATCCATGTTTCATTCCTGATCTTATTGGAAAAGTTTCTAGTTTATCTCCTTTACACATAATGATAATATTGCTATTGCTCATCATCTTAAGGAACACTCCATTTTTTCTTATATTCTCTAATGTTTTTTTTAATAGGAAAAATATATTTTTTCAAAAGCTTTTTCAGCAACTATTGAAACAATTATATGGTTCCATATTGACCTGGTCAATTATGTTGATAATTTTCCTACTATTCAACTAATCCTGCATTCCTGGTATAAATCCCACTTGAAATTATTGTATAGCTATAACTTGCTATAATCATTTTGCTAATATTTTATTTAAAAATTTTGCATTCATATTCATTAGGAAAATTGGTCTATAATTATCTTTCTCTGTTTTCACTCTTCCTGCTTTAGGTATCAACACCATATTGGTGTCATAGAAGGAATTTTGCAGAACTCTTTCTTTGCCTTTTTTTCAAATAGTTTATATATAATTGGAACTAATTGTTCTTGAGTGTTTGGCAAAATTCATTTGCAAATCCATCTGGCCCTTGTGATTTTTCTTAGGGAGTTCATTAATAATTTGTTCAATTTATTTTTCTAAGATGGGAGAATTTAGCTTTTTACTTTTTTTTAACCCGCACAGTTTATATTTGTGTGTAGATAGATAGATAGATAGATAGATAGATAGAGATAGATAGAGATAGAGACAGAGACAGAGACAGAGATAGAGATAGAGATATATAAATAAATATATATATATATATATATATTCATTCATTTCACTGATTGTCAAATTTATTGACATACAGGTGAGCAAAATAACTCTGAATTATTAAATTTCACCTTTTTATTTTTAATACTGGTAATTTGGTTTTCTTTTTTTAAAAATGTGATTAACCAAAGGTTTACCTATTTTATTAGCTTTCATAAAAGCAACTTTTAGCTTTGTGTATTTGTTCAAAAAATTGTTTATTTTCTTTTTATAAAGGCAATGCAGTTAAGTGACTTGCCCAATGTCACACAACTAGTAAGTATCAAGTGTCTAAGTCCAGATCTGAATTCACATCTACTTGATTTCAGGGATAGTACTCTATCCACTGAGCCATCTAGCTATCTCTCTTATTCATTTTTTAAGTTCTCCTTTACTTTTCAGAATTTTTCAACTCTTATTTGGAGAGATTTACTTTGTTCTTTCTCTGCTATTTTTTAGTTTCATGCTCAATTCATTGATCTCCTCTTTCTCAGTTTTATTCTAGTGAACATTTAGAGATATATTTCCCCTAATAATTACTTTGGTGCTATCCCAGAACTTTTACTATATCATTTACTCTCTCATTATTTTCAATATTTCAGATGTAATTATTTCCATGATTTGTTGTTGAAGTCATTCTTTAAGATTAAATTATTTAGGGGCAGCTAGGTGGTGCAGTGGATAGAGCACTGGCCCTGGAGTCAGAGTACCTGAGTTCAGATCTGACCTCAGGCCTTTAATAATTGCGTAGCTGTGTGGTCTTGGGCAAGCCACTTAACCCCGTTGCCTTGCAAAAACCTAAAAAAAAAAAAAAAAAAAAAAAAAAAAGATTAAGTTGTTTAGTTTCCAGTTTATTTTAGGTCTATCTTTCCATAGTATTTTACTGCATGAGATTTTTATTTCATATGATCAGAAAATGATACATTCAATATTTTTGCCTTTTTCCGTGTGATTATAAAGTTTTAATTCTCTTGTATAATGTCAATTTTTGTCGAAAATCCATGAAGCATGGAAAAAATATATACCTTCCTCACTAAACATTTTTCTCCAGAGGTCTTTCATTTCTAAATTTCCTAATATTCTATTCAAATCCTTAACTTTCTTATTTTATTGTTAAATTTATCTGTTTCTGAGAGATGATTGAGATTTCCCACCACTATCATTTTGTGTTTATGTCTACTTGTAACTCATTAAGCTTCTCCTCCAGGAATATGAATTCTTTATCACTTTGTGCATGCATGTTTAGTATTTAAATTACTTCATTGTTTATGGTAACTTTTTGGATGATGTTGTTTCCTTCCTTATCCCTTTTAGTGAAATCTATTTTTTTGCAATTACTTTGTCTTGAGATAAGAATGGCTACTTCTTTTCACTTCAACTGACACATCATATATTCTACTCCAGCCTTTGACCTTTACTCTGTGTGTATATATCTCTCAGCTTCAAATGTGTTATTTGTAAACAGCATATGATAGGATTCTGGTTTTTGATCCACTCTGTTGTCTGCCATTTTACAGTGGAGTTCTACATTACCACAGCTATAATTACTTTTTATTACCCTCCTTGCTGTCTCCCCTCTGTTTGTACTTTTTTCCACTCCTTTTACCCTATCTCTCCACAAATGTTTTGATTCTGAATGCTGCCTCTGTCAATCTGTCCTCTCATTCTATCAGCCATACTCCATTTCCTTCCTTCTTTCTCTTTGCTCCTTCTTTCCCTCCCTTCAATTAGTCCCTCCTTACCATCCCATGCTTTTCCCCTCCTAATACTAAAAGGGTAAGATAAATTTCCGAAGCAATTGAGTGTATGTGATAATTTCTCTTTGAGCCAAATCCAATGAGAGTAAGATCCAGGTGTTTCTCACCCCTTCCCTTCTTCCCCCCCTGTTGAAATAGGTCCTTTGAACCTCTTTATGTGATATAATTTAACCCTTCTGCCTCCCTCTTTCTTCCTTCTCTTCACAATTCCCCATTTTAATGTCTTCAATTTTTAAAAATTATTATATCGAAATCAACTTATATCTATATGTTTCTCTCAGGTAGAAATGTAACCAGTTTATTGAACAGCAGTCTTTTTCTTTTCCCCTGTTCATATTTTTTATATATCTCTTGATTCTCTGGTTTGAAAAATCAGATTTTCTGTTCATCTCTATTGTTTTCACTAACAAAATTTGAAAATCACCTATTTAGTTAAATGTCCATATGTTTCCCTGAAAGAGAATGCTCAATTTTTCTTGGTAGTTGATTCTTGATTGCAAGTCATGCTCCCTTTCCCTCTGGAATATCTTATTCCAGGACCTCAATCATTTAATATATGTGCAGTCAGGTCCTCCATAATCCTGACTGTGATTTCTTTCTGATCAGTTGTGGAATTTTATCCTTTATCTAATAATTCTGGAATTTGGGCACAATATCCTTTGGTGTTTTTATTTTGGTATCTGTTTCAGGAAGTTAGTGATGGATTTTTCAATGACTATTTTGCCCTCTGGTTCATTGATATTTGAGCAGCTCTCCATGATGATGTTTTTAATTAATGTCTTATTTTTAGAGATACATGTAATGAAAGTTTTTCAACATTCATCCGTATGCATATGAATGTTTTTAAGATACATAATTTCCTTCCACCTTCCCTTTCCAGCCCCCTCCCCTCAGTGGTGAACAGGTCAGGTGAATATTCAATATACACATGTGCATTAAATATGTTTATAGATTAGTCATTTTTGGTTTGAGGAAATAAGATTAAAGGGGAAGAAATACTTAAGATAAATGTTTTAAAAAGTGAATTAGGGAGTAGCTAAAGGGTACAGTGGATAGAGCACCAGCCCTAGAATCAGGAGGACCTGAGTTCAAATTCTGCCTCAGTTTAATTGCCTAGCTGTGTGATCTTGGGCAAGTTAATAACACCCTTGCATTAAATTTTTAAAAAACGAATGTAGTATTCATCAGATTTTGAAGGGTATTTTATGTTTGTTTTCTTTTTTGATTTTCTTCCTCTGGATGGGTATAGCATTGCCCATGGCCAGTCTAATGGGACTGTTCTTGACAATTTCTTGAAGAATGCTTTCCAGGATGTTTTTTTTTTTCCATCATGGCTTGCAAGTAGACCAGTGATTCTTAAATTGATCAAGATCTATTTTCCAGGTCAGTTGTTTTACAAATGAGGCATTTTATATTTTCTTCTGTTTTTTTCATTTTCTTTATTTTGTTTAACAGATACTTGGCATCTCATGAAGTAATTAGAATCTACAAGTTCCAGTATATTTTTAAAACATATTTTCTTTTTTTTATTTTATTTAAAGTAATGGGTTAAGTGACTTGCCCAAGGTTACACAGCAAGGCAATTATTAAATGTCTGAGATTAAATTTGAGCTCAGATCCTCCTGATTCTAGGATCAGTGTTCTATCTACTGCATCACCTAACTACTCCCTAAGCAGTTATTTCCATTATTAATCTTTTGTATCTCCTTTTCCATTTGTTCAGTTCAATTGTTAAAGGAAGTGTTTTCTTTTCCAATCAGTAAGTTTTATTTTTGAAGGATTTATATTATTTTGACAATTTCCCTATTGTATTTTTAAAGGATTTGCTTTCTCCTGTCACTTTTTGTTGCAAGATGTTAATTTTGTTTTGCACTTCTTTCCCCAATTTTCCCATTTGATTGCTTAAATCCTTTCTGAGCTCTTCTAAGTCTTTCTCAGCTGTTGACCAGTTCATACTCTCCTCAGAAGCTTCACATGTAGAACCCATTTTTGCCCTGCTTTTTTACAAGTTAACTTTTAATAGACCCTGCTTTTCTCTGACTTGTCTTGATATTTGTTATCTATCCCAAGGTTCTTGTGTTTGATATTTATTACCTATCCCAAGGAACTCTTCCTCACAGACCTTGAATGCTGAGAACCCTAGAGCCCTGGGTTCATTAACTGGTAATGAATACCAGAGGATCTCTCTATGGACTATGCTGGTGATGTCAGTCTCCCCATCCCTGGGCCATTGGGAATGCTGGGAACACCTGGGACAGTTCTCTGAGCTGTGAGTCAGTCAATCCAGTCACTGAGCTTAGTTGTCTGGTCAGGAAAAGCCAGAGGCTCTCTTTGGAGCACTGGAGAAGATGATTTCCTACTTCATGGATCACTGGGAAACAGGTGGGAACATCTAGAACTGTTTCTGGGCTTTTTGCACTGGTGAATGCTAGGGCCTCCTAAATGAGAACACCAGAGGTTCACTATTCATGTTGAACCATCCAGACCAACCACCTGTCTGAATGGGGATCCCAGGAACAACATGCTAGAAATGTCCTAACCTGATAGCTATGCAACTCAAACAGAAAAAGCCTCTACTCTAACAACCAACGTTTTCAGGTAAGTCCCCTTATGGTACCTTATGACAGACCTTGGTGCAAAATGTTCCACTCCATTCTTTTGTCACTCCAACGTCTATAAAGAGACTTGATTCATGTTGTTTCTGAGAGAAATCCAGAAGAACTTAGCAAAATTTCTGACTTCTCTCTGCCGTCTTGATTGGAAGGCCTACATATAATATTATTTTAAAACAAGATGCCCAGATTTTATTTTTTTATTTTTTATTTATTTTTATTTTCTTTAATCCATAGACACTTTACAAAATTTCCTGCTACCCTCCTTTCCCACCCCCTCCCCTAAGCAGTGAAAAGTTAGGTTATCATTGTATATAATAATTTTGATAATCTTTTTTACAGATTAGTTGCTTTTGGTATTAGGAATTAGGATTAAGGGAAAGAGATACATAAGAGATAATTTGTTTAAAGTGTTCAGATTCTGAAGGGTTATTTTTGTTTGTTTTTTGTTTTGTGTTGTTTTTCTTCCCCTGGATGTGGATAATATTGTCCTATATTAAAGACAGTTGTAGGAAAACTGACTATTAACTACAGAAGAACTTTGGGCCAAATTGTGAAGTATTATATTTTAAAAGTGCCCTGGAAAATTATGACTGTAGCCAAAATGTAGAGGGGCAGAACCCACCGAAAGAATGATTCAATTTCCCAATCCAAGATAACTTAGAAGTTCTGCAAGAAAGGTGTGTTTCATCAGAACAGGGGTTGGAAAAAAGCCCCAGCTTCAGCACAGCACAGCCCAGGGATCACCGGGAATAGCTTGAAGGGGTGGTGATAGAACTCTGCTGCACTGGAATGAGTACAGAGTGACAAGCTCTGGCCTCAAAGCAGTGCTGCAGTAAAAACCTTCAGTGGGAATCAGAGAAACCAGCCTGCACCTCCAAAGCACAGCCCATAGATGGCAAGGTGATTTGGGGAGAATGCAGAAATCTCTGTGCTCTCCCTGGTGGAGGTCTCTGTTGTTTACCCACTCTCAGATCCAGGTTCTAGTTTGGGCTTCCATACTAAGATAGAGGAGCAGGGAGCCTCCTCACAGCCCCAGGGCAGAGAGGAGCACTTGTGGTCATCTGCATATCAAAGCACAGGCAAGAGATCATAAGACCTTGGAGGAATAACAGTACCAGTGGGATGCCCCCCCCCCCAAAAAAACCCAAAGCCTTGGAAGTGCTGTAAATTAGTCTTAGACTGAGGAAATGAGTGAACAAAAGTAGAATCTGACAATAAAAAATTTCTTTGGCCCCATGGAAGATTCAGAAGATGACGAATTCGAAGCTTCTGTATCCAAAGCCTCTAAGAGAAATAGAAAATGGGCTCAGGCTATGGATGAGCTCAAAAAATGACTTTGAAATGTAATTAAGGGAGGTAGAAGTAAAAATGGGAATGAGAGAAATGCAGATAAATCATGAAAATCAAATCAGCAGCTTGGTGAAAGAAAGGTAAAAAAAAAATACTGAAGAAAATAATATGTTAAAAACCAGTTTAGGCCAAATGGAAAAAGTTAAACAAAAGGCAAATGAGGAGAATGCCTTGAAAAGCAGAATTGGCCAGCTGGAATAGGAGATAAAAATGCTCTCTGAAGAAAATAACTTCTTCAAATGCAGAATGGAATTAAAGGAAGCTGATGATTATCTGAGAAATCAGGAAGAAATAAAATTCTTCCAAAAAACCCCAAAATTAGAATAAAATGTGAAATATCTCATTGGAAAAACAACTGACCTCAAAAACAGATCAAGAAGAAATAATTTAAAAATTATTGGGCTACCTGAAAGTCATGACCAGGAAAAGAGCCTAGATTTCATTTTTTTTCAAGAACTAATATCACAAAATTACCCTGAGATCCTAGAAGCAGAGGGTAAAATAGAAACTGAGGGAATTCACTGTTCACCTCTTGAAAGAGGTCCCAAAAGAAAAGCTTCCAGGAATATTATAACCAAATTCCAAAACTCTCAAGTCAAAGAGAAAGTACTAAAAAGTGCCAGAAACAAGTAATTCAACTACCATAACTCTACAGTCAGGATTACACAGGATCTGGCATTGACATTAAGGACTCATAGGGATTGGAATATGATCTTCCAGAAGGAAAAAGATCTTAGTTTTTCAACTGAGAATCAACTACCCAGCAAAACTGAACAACCTCTATCAGGGGAAAAGATATAATTTCAATGAAACGGGACATTCAAACATTCCTAATTGAAACAACCAAAGCTTCACAGAAAGTTTGATCTCTAAGTATAGGATGCTTGTAAAGCATAGAGGGGGTGGACAAAAAGGACTAACTATGCAGAGTTTAATGATATTAACTGTTTTTTTAATTTCTGCATGGGAAGAAGGTACTGATAACTTATATGAGCTATCCCATTTATAAGAGCTGTTAGAAGGAGCATATATAGGAAGGAATGGAATATAATGGTATAGTAAAAAAGATGGAGTCAATGGGTGATAAAGGAAAGTACTGAGAGGAAGAGAAAGGAAAGGAAGAAGGGGCTGAGATATTTCACATAAGAGTCAGGAAAAAGCTTTTTCAATGGAGTGGAATGGGGGAAGGCAAGGGGGAATGAGTGAACCTTCTTTCTCATCACAAATGGTTCAGAGAAGAAATAACATACACACTTAATAGGTTATAGAAATCTATTTTACCCTAGAGAAAAATGAGAAGAAAGGGATGGGATAAGGTAGAATGGGAAGGGAAGGGGAGAATAGGTAATAGAAGAGAGGGGAAAATTGTAGGAGAGGGTAGTCAGATACAACAGGACAGGAACTTTTGGAAAGGAACAGAATGAAAGGAGAGAGAATAGAATAAATGAGAGTGCGGAGGAATAGAGTGGAGAGAAATATAGCGAATAATAGCAACTGTGGGGAAAAATATTAAAGCAACTTCTCTGGTGGACTTATGATAAAGAAAGAAACTCATCCCAGAGACAGAGTTATTGGAATCTAAACATAGACTGAAGTATATATTTTTTCTCTCTCACTATTCTTGAGGTTTCTCATCTTCTTGAGGGGGGGGGTTATGTTTACTTTTATTATAAGATTATTGTAATAATATAAAATAAATAAACCAAAAAGGATTTTTTAAAATAAAATAAAACAGCCCTGGAATTGAGCACTTTGATGAATATAGCTTAGTAGTTATTGTCTTTGGTAAGTTATTTTATACCTCATACTTGTATTTTCTTTTTTTTTATTTTAATTATTTAAGGCAATGGGATTAAATGACTTGCCCAAGGTCACACAGCTAGGCAATTTTTAAGTTTCTGAAGCTGCATCTGAACTCAGGTTGTCCTGACTCCAAGGCTGGTACTCTATCCACTGCACCACCTAGCTGCCTCATACTTTTATTTTCTTCAGAAAAAATGAAGGGAATAAACAAAATTATCTCTAATGTCACATCTATCTTCTAATTTCTGGTCCTGCAAATTTTGTCTTTGGGTCTTCTTTACCCATAATTTTCTTTTTTCAGTATTGCATTTTGTGCCTTATTGAGATATCCTGTTCTCTTATATTAAACAAGGCCAGTTTTCTATTAAAATAAGTGTCCTTCTGAGCACATTAAGGCATATATTAAATCACTCCTATTCAAGAGCCTGATGATATAACGATACTTGTGTTTGGGAGTTCTGAGTGTTTCATAGGCCAAGCCAATAAGGAGTCAGTATTAAGTCCAGAACCAAAATGGTGAACCTTCTTGGATGAGGGAAGCAACAGGTTGGATGGCAAGAGTCAAACTGGTCAGGTCAAGAAGAAGTCTGGATTAAACTCAGAAGCAAGAACTATTGCATTTTGACCTTACATATTTATACAATTAAGACATTGTTTTTAGCTCTATAGGCAAATTGAAGATTATTTATATTCATATATAATATATAAATAAATATAAAATAAACATAAATATATTATTATGTTCTAATTAAATACCTCTGCTTTTTTATTAGGAATGCAAAGAAACACACTACTAGGCACTCAAGAAAAATTCAATGTTACTCGGATATATGTGCAGTTGCTTGCTAATCCTTACTTGTTTACCAAAAGCTTCTACTAAATGAAAACACACAAGATGAATTTAGTAGTCTCCCCACTCTGATAAACATTAGGAATCCAAGAGCAGGAAATTTCAAGTGAGGGGGAAAGTATTCTTCCTTTCCCAAAGGATCAAATGATTTGACTTTTCCTTCTAATGCTAGCCAATTATGTTATGGTTGGAATTTAAGCAATTGCTAGGATACTGAAAGTGAAAAATTCACATTTCTTATTGGGTTATATAATATAAAAAAGAAAAATTTAATCAATTTAAAAACATCAAACATTAAAGCAAAATTTGATTAATTATGGTTTGATCAGGTAGTATTTTCAACTAATGGATTGTGTACTTGAAGTTGTTTTGAAGGACTTATTTTCAATAATCTGATTGAATCAATGAGTTCTACCATACTTGTACCATACAGGACATAATATTCATTTAAATAATTGTATATAAAAATAAAGATAAGAAAAACACTTAGGTGAAATTATTCTACGGTTTATTACAGTAATTAAATGTTCAAGGTTCAGGAGGAGAAATACCTTATATGACTTATATTTTCAGCAATTGAGTGTTCATAATAATGTCATTTAAAATGCAACCAAACAAATATCAAGGCAATAAATTTCTAAAGAGTTTTTAAAATCTTTCCAGGAATAGAAACTTCCGTGGATAATGATGTTCTGCAATGTCTTCAAATTTCCCCACTGATAAAAATATGAAAAATATCTGCCATTATGATAAAATAGAAATTTTATTTACTGAGATATCAATCTGTCTACTAATATTCACTTAACCAAACTGTATATATAGAGAAAATGAGATAAGTGCCATTTCTGTCCTCAAAGAATTATGAAATTCTAAAAATCTATTGAAAAATATTATTCAGAATCCTTTGTCAGATCATTCCTTATATGTCACATGCAGAGAAGTTGTCTCAATAGTCTGTATTAGTTTTTTTAGTGAATGCTTAGAAAAACATTTTGAAACAGGTGAATATTTAAGAAACAAACAAAAAAGTCCCTTTCTCCTCTTGAATTATATTTCTAGACTTTAACGTTTTATAACTTCATAGATAATGTACTAAAATGAAATTCTTGTTCCAATTACAAATGTATATATATGTATAATTAAATGTCCTTTTGATCTCACTTTTCTTGATATTCCTTGGTCTTGATTACAAATTATCCCTCCTTATCCAATTAAATAATTTTCAGTCTTATGTCATACATATTTTTCAAGGTTTTTACCTAATATTCTGAAAACATTTCTCTAGGCAAAGGATCTGTGGTTAGATATCAGAAAATCCATGAAATTGGAACTTTTAGGGTTTTGATATGTGACACTATCTTGGTCCCTGTTGTTTTAAGGCCACATATGTTACATTTTTCTCCTCCCTCAGAGTTCCTTTAAGGGGAATAGGGGATTGTTAAGGCTCTCTGCCAATGGTACCAGCTGCCACCAATGATATCCCTCCAACTGTAGGGTTCCCTGCATCCTAGTTCAATTTAACCACTAAGAATCAAATTTACAAATAAATATTAGATAAATATTTATGTGTAGCATATATGGTTATATGTACACGCGTATATACAAACATACACATATATTTCTATATACATAGAAATACACACATACACACATACACACACACACACACACACACACACACACACAGAAACATAATCCATAACAAGTGAGAAGCATAATCTGCAGACCCTTACAATCTCATTCTCTAGTACAGGGAAGGGGATAAGGTTCATAGCTAACTTAAGTTCCATTATGGTATAACTCTAATTTTTAATCCAAAATTCACCTTGCATTTAAGAACCAGGCACTCTGGATTCTTGGAGCTAAGATTTCAGATGGGCATACGCCTGCAATGCTGGCTCCTAGCTCACTGGGGCATGAACACCTGACTTTAATGGGGATTATTGCCTACACCTAAGAACAAACAGAACAGAAGCAGAAATATCCAGAGTCATAAGGACTAAAATGAGAAAATCAAGATTCTTATTGCTTCACCTTCTGGATAGAGCAACAATGACAGAGGGAGACTGTTCTAGTTTGCAGATTTTGAAATAAAGCCCATTCCAGGAAGTGAACTGAAGTAGCTACTCTTTTTTTTTAAAGGTTTTTGCAAGGCAAATGGGGTTAAGTGGCTTGCCCAGGCCATACAGCTAGGTAATTACTAAGTGTCTGAGACTGGATTTGAACCCAGGTACTCCTGACTCCAGGACCGGTGCTTTATCCACTGTGCCACCTAGCCGCCCCTGAAGTAGCTACTCTCAAATCATGTGATAGGAGACCTCAGCACATCGACTCAATTCAAATTTAAAAGATCTGGGCATGCCTCAAGTCCCTTTTACTTTGAAAACTATGTCAAATATAATTGGTTACCTTTGTAATCCTATGTATTTTATTTTTTCCATTTAACATAATTCTAAGGAATCCATGTCAAAGAAAGTTAAAAACCTTGCTCTAGATATTGTTTACATTCTATCCGTGGGAATATAATCTTCAAGTTGTACATTTTGTATTCCTTACTTCTGCCATATAAGTGGTTCAATTCCTTCTATAACATTCATTTCTTTTCAATGTCTTTATCTCACTTCTTGAAATTGTAAATTAGAAACATTTTAAAACTACTTTGCCCCCACATGTGTCTGCATATATGTATGATTTTTTTTGTGGCTACAATTTCTTAGACTCATATTTTTAGGTTAAAAATTGGAGTAATAATGAGAATAATATCAATATGCCTATGCTACACTCTATTAAATATACTACATCTGCATAGATCTATTTTTTGGAAAATTTCTTTTGGAGAAATTGAATAAATTAGAATATCAGTTCCTTCAATACAAGGAAAAAGGACATTCAAACTTTTTGTTTGGTTGAATTGATTAAAAATCTTAACCCAACAGTGGACATGTGGGTCCATTTACAAACATTATCTAAAGTATTAGCACTTACTTAATAAAGTTCTATCAGAATTATTTGATATGTGTATGTATATTAGAAATCAATCTAAAGGTCATTTTGATAAGGGCATACCAGGAAATTTTATAGAGATGAGAATCATGGGCAACAAAGATATCTGCAAAACATTTGAAACAATATAAAACTGAAGGTTGCTTTGTTTAGAGAAGTTGAGCATCCCATACTTAAAGTGAATAGTGTCAATTTTTGTTTTTTAAGCTATTAAGTATGTACAAAATTGTTACAACCTTTAATTAAATTGTAAAAATCATCTGATGAAATATTGGTTTTCAGAATTCATGAGTTTGCCATACATGAACTATCCAGTTATTAATCTTGTGTCAAAGGTTGTTGTCTTTTGTTTTGTTGCTGTTGTTGTTGTTGCTTTCCCATTAAAGTTGTTTTTTACTTATTGACTGGCAACTTTCTCCTAACTTATCATCACTTATATTTTTACCCTTTAAATGATATAATACTATAATAATTTAAGAATTTATAATGTCATTGTATGGCCATTATTTTAAGCATCAAACATTGAAAATATCTGTAACTAATCAGTGTTGAAATATTATATGTATTCACATTCTAAAGAAATATCAATAATAAGTTTTGAATAGTTATGACTCAATGTCTACTCTGAATTGGAATGCCTTCTGGATAAAAAAACAGGAAGAAAAATTCATTTCAACTTGATTTAGCTTATTGTACTTTTTCATTAGCATTCAATTCTCTTTATTTGTAATCGCACAGAATTAATAAAGAATACTAATGCTAATGACTTAACACAGATGACAACTGATTATATAATAAAAATAATAATGTCTTCCAGTGTTTCATAGTTTGTTCAATCATTTAAGTCTCCTATTCATTTTCTCTTATTTACTTTTTGGCAAAAATTAGGAATAGAACTAAAGAAATATAACCAACTTTGTTGACCCTATCTCTCATTTCCCCAAATAATTTTGTAAGTACTTAGCTTTTTTTTTGTTTCTTAAAAAATTAAGTCTTAAAAACTGCCTAGAATAGTCTTAAACTCATTTTTTCTGATAATTATTCACTAACAACAATCTTTTTAAAAGAATTTGACAGTATTATTTTATTTTATTTTTATTTTATTTAGGTTTTGTGCTAGGCAATGGGGTTAAGTGGCTTGCCCAAGGCCACACAGCTAGGTAATTATTAGGTGTCTGAGACCAGATTTGAACCCAGGTACTCCTGACTTCAGGGCTGGTGCTTTATCTACTGTGCCACCTAGCTGCCCCTACAGTATTATTTTAAATAATATTGTAGATATATATGAGATTGTGTCAAGGAAAAATCCTATGATCTTTCAGCTTATTACATAAATTTGTATAACTATTGAAAAATGCAAATTCCACATTTGATTAAAAACAACTATTTGATTGTGTCTAAAAGTGAATTTAATTCTACCCCTAATTGATTATTTGAATTTTCAAAAACATTTTATTGCCCCTTCAAATGAATTATATATATATATATATATATATATATATATATGTTTATGTACATATATTTAAAGTTTCTTTTATGTTTCATTTAGCACAGTTAATTTGATCATATCTCTGGAGATGAAATTTTGTGACATTCATTTCCACTTCTGAATTATATATTGTATACATTTTCTCATGTCCCTCTCAAAAATCATATTCTTTAAAAAACAAGTCTTTGGAAAAATCACCACTTTCACTTCTGGGTTCTCCTGAAAAATCTTCCCTGACCATCAAAATTGTGGATTCTCCTGAAAAGTCTTCCCTGACCATCAAAACCAATTTTCATTCTTTAAGCTCCTACTTCACAGATTACTGTCTCATCCCCCAACTGTCTCCAATATATTCTTTATGACACTTTCATGACTTATGAAGTATACTTTGCATTTTCATGTATTTTTGCATTTACTTGTCCAACTAATTCCTAAGTTCTTTGTAGACACAAACTAGTTCTTAATATATGTTCCAAAACACTTAAATGCTCAGTAAATATTTGACTGCTATAGCTATTAGTTACCTTAGAATTTAGAGCTAGTCCAATGGTCAAAAAACTTCAAAACTACAAAACAAGGAAGTGAACAAAAGATTTTTTAAAAATAACATAAACATTCATGATTTGATTGTTGTGTATCTTCTCTCTACTGCTGAAAAGGGCAAATAACCTCTCCATTCAATACTTGCTGACCTTCTTGAGTTGCTTTCATCTATACAACAAAGTTGGTCTACATTTTCATCAGAAGTGTGGTTAGGTAAGATGCTTTCCAAGTTTTGTAGGGGAGGGAGGGGGGGTCTATATCTTAAGTACCTCCTCACCCAACCCAATTTGCATTATATCTTATCAGCCTGGGAGTAATTTAACAAGACCTTGAAATCCACTTATTGAGACTTCAGGCATACAGATCACCTCTAAATCACAGTGAGGTAATAAAATATAGTAAAAGTATTACCAAATTGCTGGAGATAGAGAAGATAGAAGACAGATAGACAGACAGACAGACAGATGGATTAATGGTTGAATAGATATAAACAATTAAAATGGCACTGCTTTAGAAAACTTAGTATTTTGTCACATCATCTAAGCTCTTTAGCCTTATTCCTTTAAGAACTTTTCATCAAATGTTATTTTGCAACCTTTGACTAAAGAGAATTTGAGGATTTGAGGGGGAAACACCTTTTATATATATCTGAGGTTTCAAATGTCATTAACCTCTAACAAAAGGACTTCTACTACATTGAAAGGATATACATTAATGTTTCATATTGTTTTACTTCAGATACCATTGCAAGAACCCCAAATGTTTAATATTTTCTTGCTTATAGTAAAAAAGAAATACAAATGCAAAATACATCTTAAAGAATAAACTTTAAATTTGATTACCATTTTAAGAAGAAAAAAGTGTAAAAGTTCAATGGGGGAGGGTTTAACAAACTCTTAGTAAAGTATCATATTTACTCTTAGTGGGCTTATTTTCTAATTCCACTTATGCTTTTAAAACCTGAACTCCTTGTCATCTAATTAATTGAATGGAATTAAAAATCAAACATCTCAAAATAATTTTTGCCTTCTTCAATGTCTTGATATTTGGGTTGGATCTTTTGCCATTTTGGATCATTCTATTAAGGAACATTCTGACTAACCAGGTGCTCACGATTTCTCTGTGTCGTTTTTTTCTTTTTTCTTATTGGGGGTTGTTATTTGGGGATTGGGGATTTGGTTTGGATTAAAATCAAATCTGAATGAAATAGAGATGTCGTTGTCATTTTGGCTGTACAAATAAACCGTCTCTTGAGTTCGCCTCTTGCTCTTACTCCTTCCTGGTTCTAAATGTACAAGTTGAGATTAAAATCCTTTGGAAGTTACAAGAGCATGTTAGAAAGCGCAGGACAGAGAAAAACAGTAGAATCAAGAAGGTGATGATAGGCAAAGAGAGATGGATACTTAGCGAGAATGCTGGGGTGAGGAGCAAGACAAGAGTTAGGAGTCTGGTGGTAGTAGTGGTAGGAGACAGCGTCTTCTGAGCATCTTCTAAGCCAAGAACCTGGAGTGTGTGGGAAAGACAGCAAAAATAAGCTGGAAAGGAGGCTTGCTTTCCCCCACTCTCCCCTTTCCTCTCTCCCCTCACAGGGGAGCCGGGATGGTGCGGTCCAGCCAGCTGTGGAGCTGCTGAGTGATGCTGCGAGCCCGTGGGTGCCCGGGGCGGCGACAGCAGAGGGGGGGAGCAAACAGCTGGCGGAAGAGCCGGCAGAAGCGCTCTCCCTCCCGGCGGCAGCGGAGCCTGAAGACAAGGAGAAGGTGAAGAAGGGAAGGAGGGGGGAGGACGCCTTCCATCTCCCCATCCTTTCACTGTCGAGGTTAAAGCTGGGATACAGACGGCCAGACGCTCGGCTGTCTCCACCTCCTTGCTTTTCAGCGGTGGATGCTGGCTGAGCTACTGGGGCTACCGGACTAGGGAGTAGCAACAGCCGAGGTACCTCGTCGGTGGCAGCAGCGCCCTGCGGGAGCCCAGGGACCAGCGAATCCACTGGCTGCATCCACTACACATCCCCAGCAGGAACAGGACAGCAGCAGCGCCTTGGCTGCTGTTCCTTTGCTGCCTGAATGCTAGAGCTTCCCAATCAGTCTGCCACGGGCACCCTAAAGGAAAAGGAGGAGGAGGAGGAGGAGGAGGAGGAGGAGGAGGGAGGAGGAGGAGGAGGAGGACGAGGAGGAGGAGGACGAGGAGGAGGAGGAGGAGGAATCTGGACATCGGGGATAGAAAGAAGAAAGAGAAGAAAAGCGGCAAAGACCTAGCCATGGCCTCCAACTTTAATGATATCGTCAAGCAAGGCTATGTGAAAATCCGCAGCAGGAAGCTGGGGGTGAGTTATTCTCCTTCATTCTTCTCTTTTCTACCTGCTCTTCTCTTTGCCATATGCCGTCTGCCGCTTGTACGGACGCGGCAGAGGTTTGACCAGCGGGAGGAAAGAATCGGAGAAGCCGAGAGTCTGGGAAGGGGACTAGGTGGTCAGGGAGAGAAAGCAGTTGCCAAGAGCCCTCTGTGTCCGCTTGTTGCTTGACTGGGGTGGGAGCCTAGCTGTAGTCCCGGCTCTGCAGAAAGGAAGCTCAGCAGCTCGGGGTGTGGGTGGCAAGCCATACCGAGAACCTGCTGTCTTTACTTCCTTTTCTTAGAGAAGAGGGACTTGGCTAGTTTGCATTGCCCAGGCTGGAATTTTATGTTAAAGCAAATCATTCAATTCTTAATTTAGATGTAGAAGGGGATGATGTGATTGGAACCTGCCATAGAATGTGTAATGGCATAATTTATGTGTGATCTTATATGCAAGAGATGCATAAACATGCTGCTCTTATGAATTTAGCATCAACCTCTTGTCTTCTTTTCAGGAGAATCCTGAAATGTCCATTAAATCCACTTCCACTTTTAACAACCTACATGGGTAAACACAGATATATACATATATAACACGTGGGCATACACATATGGCCACATACACATGCGTGTATGTATGTGTGTGTTTGTGGAAAGACAGGGCAGCAACAACAAACTTTGTGAAATTCCTTTGGTTCTTTTTGTGACGAGTAGATGTCCCTTGACTTGGAGAAGCAATAAAGATTTTGAGGGTTTTGAACTAATAAAGTGATCCTGTGGAAAGATTGGAGGGAAATAATAAGGATAGAGCTAAGGGAGGGAGGTAAAAGGGAGGGAGTTAGGCGGAAGGCAGAATGATAGGCAAATGCTAAGAAAGAAGAAAGAAAATGCAGGTGACTTAAAAAGGAATGAATGGAGACGGAAACAAACCTAATGACAGAGGGGAATATATAGTAAAAATGTATACAGGACATGGGCAATGAGGCGCGGAGAGGAAAAGCTAGGCTGGGGGAGACAAGGACTGATGACAATGGAGAAAGCAACAGAAGCTGACTAGAATCGGCATGGAGGAACAACACAGACTGTTAAGAAGGGGATATTTTATAAGGACCGGCGATTTCAAGATTTCAACTGTGCGTCTGTGCCTGTTTTTAAACTTCCCACTTCTGAATGAATATCTCCACATCTTGGTCCTAAATGACCCAAGATGATTGTTCTTTGTTAAATTAATAAATGAACTAAAGAGGCGGGAAGCGTTTTATTGTGTTTTATTGGAGAATAAAGGAAAAGTAAAAACAATATTGATGGCATGCAAGGAAAACACAAAGACTGGTGGTCCACGGTTTCTAGGTATATGGGAAAGACTGGGAATTATCCGATACCATGTGCTGCCTTTCCCCCACATTCTCACCCACCCATAAGGAGCAGTTTCGGTGAATGTGGCAGGCAAGCAGGTGTGTAGAGGTAGGAGGAAGGAAATGTCTGGCTTAGCTTTTAGCATTCCCGCTGCTACATTTGCCAACCACGGATTAGGAGTGACGACTATGCCCCCTTCTGATGTAGATGATACTGACAATGTTCTGAAGGACACGAGAGGCTGAGCCTCGAACTCCTGGAATAGACACAGAGCTATGTAGGAGAACATTGGGAAGGTATTTTTTAAAATGACTTTAAAAAATGCAAAGGGAGACTGTGAGGTGCTTGTGCCTTCTTCAGAGAAGAGTGAAAGGAAGAAAAGAAGATGTAGTGGAAGCAGGAAAAAAGTGTGCGTTGAGGGGAGAGAGAGAGAGAGAGAGAGAGAGAGAGAGAGAGAGAGAGAGAGAGAATTTTTGTTGTAGCCCTCCCCCCCCCCCCCCCCACCTTTAGAGGCTATTCTAAAGTCAAAAAATATTCCCTATTCCTTCCTTGATAGATAAGGAAAAGGACATCTGAAAAACTACATTCAGACATGACCTTACTGAGCTGATCAACCCTGGATGTAGTGCTAATATTTATCACTTGCAAAAGATGTCAGCCTAGTAAGAAACAGAGGTGTCTACATAAAGGAAAAATTATCATCACAAATTGCCTTTGAAACCCTTTACTATTTTGACAGGAATGTTGATCCCATACACTCTCTCCCTTTGGAATCCCAATTATATCAGTTTCAGTAGATGGTTTGTGCTAATGGGTGCTTTAAGGTCCCAAAGGGACCCTCCTCCCCTTGTCTGTTGTGTTACTGTCTCAGAGTGCCTGATAACGAGACTATGGAATATTGTCTAAAGAATTAGCTTCTAGCAGGAAATGAGTCTGACATTTGTGGGGCGGGGGTGGGGGTGGGGGGGGTGGGTACTGAACCATTGTCAAAATCATTGCCAAACAATTCCCACAAACTGCTTTCCAGGTTTTCAGATGGTAAGATACATCTCTCTGGAAAATAAGGTCAAAACAAAAATCATTAGATCCTCTCTCCCAAATTACAGTGCCATTGATATTTTGTTGCTTTTACTTTTAAATTGCAATTATATTCATTACATAGCTATACACACATCCAAATGTAGATCAAAATATACAGTATGCATCTATACTTTTCTGCCCTTAGCAAATTTTTGGTTCAAGTATAATTATCTAAATGTATTATTAAAATTCATATATGTATATATATATATTTAACACACTAACACACATTTATGTTTTTATATAATTTAGACCCATAATTTTCTCTTTACCTGCTTCAAAGTTCTACTCTAAGAAATATAAACTTGGACAAATGAAAGTTTAGCCTGTAAAAGCATTTGCTTTATTTTTTTTAGCAATAAATCTGCATAGATACACCTTGAGTGCCATGAAGAAAACTAATCATTTAAGAAATTCTCTACTATTTATAAAATGTATATATAAAATGCATATATAATTCTCTACTATTTATAAAATGCATATATAAAAGTTCAACCAGAAGAGTCTTGGGCAGATGGTACTATAGCCTCAATACATAAAATGGGAATGACAGAAGGTAACAGTATGAGCAAATAATAAACCACTTTCATGAAAAAAAATGCATGCATATTTAGTATAAAGGCAATTGAGAAACTACTTAAAAATGCATTATATAATGACTATTTAATGTAGAGCTTATACACATTTCTCTCCCTACACACTCAAATTTCACCACAAATGTTCATTTTAATTCAAAAGATAAAAGCTAATAATTTTCCTTTGACCTTAAGTTTGAATGTAATTTTCCAAATAATACAGGGGATTTTTAATAAACTTTTCAAGTATGCTGAACTGATTTATGTGACTGAATTGTGGTTAGAAGTGTCTATGGTGTCTAAATAAAAATTTTTAACATTTTCTAAGAAAATAGCTGTACCTCTTTACCCTCAAGACAACCTATACCATGGATAGTTCTCAGAATCCTTTAGGGTTTGTTTTATGGTGATCTTAAAGTATTTCTTATCATATATTTTTGTATTCTTTTTCAAGTATAATTCTAAAAGAATAGGTTTATTTGGGGCTTTTTTGCATCTCTCTGTATATGTGTTTGTGTGTGTGTGTGTCCTTCACAGTAGGTCAGTACTATAAGAGCACAGGTGGTTAATACAAGTTTTAATGATGTAGTAGGGCAATAAAGCTTCTTCTGCCCTGTAGGCATTGGTCCAGCCTATTGCAGAAATTCTTCCACTGCCTTTGCTCTACTCTTTCTCTCTTTTATGGATGAAAAAGCACTGGCTAGAAAGCAAACTAAAGAAACTCCAATCTCTTGCAACATGTAGAGTGACTATCTCTTAACCAGCTACAACTGAGGGGAGGAATAAAAGTAAATTGCCAAACTTACAGAAAATGTAAAGGACTGCTTCAAGAGTCAGATTTGCCATAAGTCCTTGAGTCATAATGTATGTTTTTATGATCTCTCCCCCATGGGGTGTGGATGGGGGAAGCAAAGAAGAGCTTAGGTCCATGAATTAATTCCCTTCCTTTTGTGAATACTGATTTTTTTTCTGATTTTGTTTAATGAAATCTTAGTTAGGAAATTATGATGGATAGGGGTAGCTAGGTGGCGCAGTGGATAAAGCAGGGGCCCTGGAGTCAGGAGTATCTGGGTTCAAATCCGATCTTAGACACTTAATAATTACCTAGCTGTGTGGCCTTGAGCAAACCACTTAACCCCATTTGCCTTACAAAAAAAAAAAACATAAAAAAAAAGAAATCATGATGGGAATTTGTTAAAAAATTTTATCTCTATTTCCTTAAATTTCATAGCCTTTTTCCATTAAAAAAATAATTACTGTTTAAGAAGATGTGCCCTATTTTTTTAACAGTTAAAAGTTCTGTTACGTGCTGCTGATGTTGATAAATGCTAATTCTACCATGATTCCTGAGTTGTTAGAGGAGGGGAATATAATTTATAAATTATCATGATTTCTACTCTTTCATTTTTATCTGATAGATAAGAACACTGTTTACATGCTGTCTCCATCCAGAGAAAGAAAACCCAAACCAAAACAAAATAAAAATAACCTTTCAGAATCTGATGAATGTTACATCTACTTATTTCTCTTATGTATTTCTTTCCCTTAATCTTAATTCCTCATTCTGAAAATGAGTAACCTGCAAACATTTTTAATTCAAATGTGTATTTACAATAATCACTTGATTGTTCATGGTTGAGGGGAGGGGAGTGGGAAGGGATTGTGGAAGGAAATTATGCAACTTTAAAATATGCATATACATATGTATGAATGTTGAAAAACAAACTAACAAAACATGTATCTGGAAAAATATCAATTAAAAATTTTAAAAAAGAACACTGCTTACAGAAATGATAGCATTATGAAATTTTTAGCATTTATTCTCCAAAATAAGTACTAAAAAGTGGCTTTTTAAATTGAATTGTTAAATAAAATATAGGTACTTTTTAAGGGACATCCATTTTAATATGTAAATAGGTGAAACATAAAAATTCACAAATACATGAAAATCATTCATTTTTTTTTCATTTTTAGCCCTTTCATAGGAAGCAATATGGCATAGTGTAAAGATTATTGGTATAGAATCAGGTCCTGGCTTAATACCTTGGTTTTGCTACTTATGAAATGGAATCATTTTAACTTTCTTTTGCTTCTTCTTAAATTGTCAAGTTTGGACTCAAGGATGTCTATGGTCTCATTCAATTTTAAATCTCCGATTTAATCCCATGACAACTTCCCCAATATAAAGTGAATAAAACATTGTAATCAAAGTATTACTAAGGTTATGTGTCTTTTAGTGCATTCTAATTCACTGAAATTATAAAATACATAAATGATATAGATGATATAGAAAAACTCTTAAGTCCATGAAGATTCTATAAAAATCTATAAATTGAGTAGAAATTCTTTGTGCATGTTGAATTATATAAGTATAGTCAGGGATTACAGTTAATTCTAGTGATATTGTTGCAACATTCTTATTTTGAGCATTTCTTTAAATATTCATATATTCACTCAATGACTTATGATGAAGATTTCTTTAAAAAAAAACTTAGCAAACTAAGGTTTCAACAATACTTCTCACTTTGTATCTATCATATAAACTTCGGTCCAGACTGCACCCCTTCAAGTAGATAGAAATAGAAAAAAATGGAAGTAATAGGTTATGATTTTTAGAATTACAAGAAAGGAAAAGTGACTTTGTATTTGCTGCATATAGTATATGGGATGTCCTGTGAATATTTATATGCTCCATTATACATATATGTTAATAATATGGTGAAGAAATGGACATATATCCATATATATATATATATATATATATATATATATATATATATATATATATATATATACAGCAATTATTAACCATTCATACCAAGCAGGGGCATAGATAATTCAGGCATTTTGTTTGTGATTGTGGCTTTGTATTTTAATTTTAAACTAGTAAATATAATAATTTCAGAAATCACTGCCCTTGTCATAAAATAATAAAGCGACTCAGTGAGTTTGACTTTGAAAAAACTTGAAAATAGAGATTCTCAAAAATTTTCCATTCTCACTAATTCATGCATGATTAAAAGCATTAGCTCGGGTTCTCTTAATTAAGTTTGTCTCTCATTGGCTTCAAAATTCCTCTAGGTTACATTCATACTTTGTTTCAAACGGTCCCATTCTATGTGGTAGGAGTTTAGGAAATGATGAAAGAAGAAAAAGATATTTAAGTGTATCAGTCATAGACTTCTATCATAGCCCATTAAATTATGTTTAAAATGCCAGAGGGAACCCTGTGGTACACAATGCAGAATAACATCAGAGGAAAGTCAGAGATGATTCCAGATGGAGGGTTTGAGGAGTGAAAAGAAAGGAGGTATTCATGATATCACATTTGTATACATTTTCTCATATGATGCTCCTAACAAGCTGAAGATATAGGAATGGCAGAAATTACATTTCTATGTTACATAAGAGGAAATTGACACCAATTTCGAATCTCATTCAACTTGAATCCATCCTTCACACAAACACCAAAATGATTTTCCTTAGGCACAGGTCTATTCTGTTGAATAAATTTAACTGGTTCCTTTTTAACTTTATGATAAAATATAAAATTCTGTGTTTGTCTTTTAAAATTCTTCAGTCTGCCCCCAAACTTTGTCTCCAATGTTCTATAGTTCAACATGTAATTACAATAGTATTCTTATGCTTTAGAATTTGGCACTTCACATCCCATACTTAGTTTTTTGGTATTACTTCTCCTCCAGTGGCCATATTCCCTTCCCTCTTTCTTCTTACATACTAACGCCAAGGTCTACTTTCTGACTGAAATCTTTCATTATCCCCTTTCAGGTGTTAGTACCCATTCTCCGCAGATTATTTTGTATTGACTTTGTCTATATATATATATATATATGTACATATATATATACATATATATGTATATATATGCATATATGTATTTATATATGTATGTATGTGTGTTATATATCCAATGCAATATAAACTTTCTAAGAGGTACTGTTTCATTATTGCCCTTGTATCACCAGTTCACCTAACAGTGTCCGCCACCGCCACCTAACAGGCCTTGATAAGTGTTTGCTGATTAACTGATTTGTTCAACTAGTCAGCAAATGCAGATAGGTCTCACTGTGCTCAGTCGTCTACATCATTCTGGTTCTTCTAATCAAAACATGTATTTCATATGACCCAATTTAGTTTATGTTGATTCAAATATTTTTTTTAAATAATCGGCATTTACCTGTTTTCTGGAAGTAAAAAGTCTCCTAGAGAAGTGACGTATTAGCAGCTTAAAAACTGTTAAAGGAAGAGTGTAGAAAATATTGGATTTGATTCCTACCTCTCACAGTTTCAAACAGATCATAATCCTTACTCCAAAAATGGGTGAAATATTCCATGAATTAACTCCTTCACTGTGGTGTTTGTGAGGAAATTTTTAAAAGTGTTATAAATTTTTAATCAAGGGACTACATATATACAGGCATTATACACACATAACATACATTCAAATATAAAATATATACTAATAATTAGACATACATACAGGAAAAACACTATTTTGCCATTCTGTTCAGGTGGGAAGCTTCCTCTCCTCCAAATCCTGTAAACTTTGCTGGAATTTAGTTTTAGATGATAGTGAAATTTCTTACTTTTCTCTTTGTTGAGACAAGTGTTAGCTCTTAAAAAATGAATGAGAAATAAGGAAACTTCTTTCAGTCTTTCTCTTTGTAATGTCATCTAATGGAGACTTTGAGACAAGTTTTTTTTTTCAAAAGAATGTCAGTTATCTTCAGAATTTATCTGCAACTGATGAAGAAGCATGATTATGTTCTTTAAAAAACTGAATAGCCTACCTTTATCAACTTGATTACCTAATCTTAAAGAGTTAATAAAAGAACTGTGAATAAGCCAAGGGATGGAGAATGGCATTCACTCTCCTGAAAGAGAAGATGGTAACACAATGTAGCTAAAGTATGTCTCAAGTATCCATTCTTTCTGTAATTAGAATTTATCTATAGGATGATCATACTAAAATATAATGTTTGTAAAATTTGTCATAGTCTAAACCATGCCACTCTTCTCAACTCCAGAACTGAAATATTATTTAATAGTTTATTTTATAGTATAATGTCATAAAGGAAATCCCTCATTCTAGCTTGTACATATGACCCAGAGGGCTTGCTTTTGAAGAAAATTTCATGGTAATGGGGTGTACTACTCAGATCAGAATAGGCCAATTGAATGCTGTGGAATAAAACTGTGGAGACTTTGTTTCTTTTGAATCATTCATGTTTGTGCCAAATTAAAATGATAATGACAGAGTCTCATACCTTACTCTGAACACAGGCTAAAACTTTTGAGAAGAAAGGTTGCCATTTCTTTCTTGTATTTTACTATTAGCTGACTGGATTTCTTGTATTTATGAAAAACAAGTTCAGAATAAGTCTTAATTTTTCTTATTATAAAGTAGTATAATTAAAAGTGAATATTAAAATAATTCTTTGGTCAGTTAAAATATTTCAATTATTTTTTAAATGGAGCCTCTTATTTATCTCTAATACCGCTCCCTTGTCCTAAGGCAACTATGATCAAATAACAAATGATTTTGTGTTGTGGTAATTATAACTGAATCTTTTATTTTCTTTATTTCATTTAAAATTACAAATACAATTAAATGCTAAACTGTTCATTTTGTTCTCTGCTGATATCATTCAAGGAGAAAGTTTTAAGCAGCAATTTGAAGCCTGTCTGAGTAAGAAATTATAAGTTATTTTTAACTTTTCTCATAATAAAGGTAATTTTTAAAACATTAATAAATGACTTCCAGTAGTTGCAAGCATTCTTGCAAAGCATTATTAGTACATTTCCCCCCTTTTTAGTACTAGCTATTTGAAAATCACATTTCTTTTTCTAATTTAATAAAAAATGAGTAAGGACAAGTGTCAGAGTATAGTTTAGTTTAAGACCTAGGAAGAAGTGATTAGCTGGAAATCCTGAATAAGACTCTGATTTTGGGGTTTCTTTTCAATATATTTGTGCTTTGTACAAAATTTAAATATGTACATACTTGCTACACAATTTTACGTTACACAACTTTAGTATACAATAATCAAGCCTGAGAATGTTATTTATTGAAATAAAGTATTTTAAGCATAATGAAGAACTTTGGTCTCTGACATCCTTTTTTGATCTAAATTTATGATCCTATAAACTTATAAACTAGAAATTTGATAGATATTGTCCAGTGCTGCTTTGGTTCTCTAGATCTTTCCAATGAACACAGTCATCTTGGTCTTGGAATTTGATGAAACAGGATTATTAGTTCAGTTTCTGATTGTACTGGCGTGGGAAGGGTGTGTGTGTGTGTGTGTGGTGTGTATGTGTTTAAGTGTGAGTGTGAGAGAGACATAGAGAGGTACAAAGATAGACAGACAGACAGAAAGAGACAGAGAAACAGACAGTCAGAGAGACAGAGACACATAGAGACAGAGAAACAGAGAGACACAGACACAGAGTCAGAAATAGAGAAACTGAGATAAAAAGATATGAATAGAGGTACATATATATATATATATATATATATATATATATATATATATATATACATATACATATATACACAGATACAGAAAGCCACAAAGAAACAGGAAAGGAGAGATACATAGCAACAAAGGCAGAGAGGAAAGTCAACATTTGATGATATTTTATGAAACATTTTACTACTGTGAGTATATTTTTAATTTACTTTTTAATTTAATTTATTGGAAACAAGTCTGATAAATCCTTTGAAATAATTCCTGAAACAATAAAGAAATATTTAGATCCTCATAGTATCTATATGTATAAGTGTTGCCATTTATAATAGAACATGGCTATCATTGTGACTGAAAGGACCAAATGATCATTTCCACAATAGGTTAGTCAGTCAATAAATACTCTTACATTAAAAGTGATAACTTGAGACTATCAGTTACTTGAATTTGAGGTGTTTATTTATATTAGAAGAGTCATTGATGATAACTGACTTAAACAAAAAGTTGAGAACATTGAATGCTTTCCTTTTTCATTAATGAGAGACCAAATAACAAGTGAGTAAAAAGACCAGTGGTCATGAGGAAAGAACCCCTGGCTATAAATTTAGACTGCATTATCTAATAGCTATCATGGGCATGTTACTTCATCTTTGTGAATCATAGTTTTCTCATTTCTAACATAGGAATCTAGGCTTCTTCGAAGTCAATGTAAGGAAGGTACTTTGTAGAAATTAAAGATGCTACATAAATATGAACTATTATAGCATACATGAGCGTGTATACTATAGTTGTATACTGAATCTGGGTGGGTGATTGAGTAAATGGACTTATGAGTAAATGAGGTTCATATTTATACTGAGATTTTAGATATTTGTCATACATAATATATTCAGGGTTATGGGTATTAAATATCTTGAACTTCTTAGACTTGTGCAGTTATTCCTCCTATTATTTGTATCTGCTCTCTGCATCACAAATAATTGTGTATTAAGAATATTACACCATATCTATAACAAAGATGAAAGGGTACCTTACCTTAGTGCTAGTCACATTCTTTTTTTTCTTTGTTTAGTTCACTCACAGTGAAATTGGCAATTTCATTTTGTGATTCACTCTAAGAAAACAGGTTTTCTCTTGCAAGTTAGTGACAGAGTTAAATAGTTTTTTAAAACAACTTTGCAATCAAATCATCTTGTATAACTTTTAAATTAGAAGACAATTACTTTTTAATATTAATAAAAATAAGGAGAAATAAGGTTTTGTCATATTCAAATGAAACTATTATCTGCAAAAGTATATAAATTAAATATTCTGCTTTCTTAGAAATGTCTATTAAATTGAGGGGAAATAAATTTAAATGTATTTTCTCAAACAAAAATTAATTTATGATGATAAGACTATAATTTTTTAACAATAATGCTTCATATTTTGTGACTGGCAACATTCCTATACCATTTAGGATAAGACTCAGAGGGACCTCAGAGGTTTGTCTGTCAAACTTGAAACAGTTATATGAATTGAATTGTAGTAGCCACAGTTGTCAAACCTCAACTTGGGTATATCTCTAGAAAAATGTAGCATGCTGTCATATTCAGTGATCAATTCTATTTGTAGACATATCTAATTGCTTACTTTCTCTATGCCCCTTTTACTGAGCTGAAATATGCATTTGTCTTAATATTATCCTCTACTTCAGACTAAGAAAAAAAATCTTTTAAACATGAAAATCAAAGGAATTTGATTAACTATCATGGTTTCCTTTTTTTACCTAATTTATTATGGGATGAATTAGAGAAGACAATCCAAAGGCTTTTTGCATGTTATACTGATATGAAATGCAACATTGTTGGGATCTGAATCCCAATCGCTAAAAATTATTTTAGCTTATCTTAGTTTTTACAAATGCAATGACACTATTTATTTATCTTTGTTAAATCAATTTTCTTAATTAAAATTTCTTTTACTATTATCATATAATTGAACCTCCAAGTTTATAAGATTTTGAGATATTTTCCTGATCATTCACAATAGTTAATTTTGGTGAATCATTTAAATATACATAGTATGTTCTTCACAGTTATTGTGTAAAGGGAAGACTATACTTAAAAATTTAATAACAGATTTTATTTTAGGAAGAATGGCAGTATGTTCTTTACCATTATAAAAAATTTCACTGAACGTAGTGATACAAGCTTCAGATTCAGATCATAGTTCTGATACTTTGCTGCATGATCTTAGAAAAGACCTCTCCAAATCTAAATTTCTCTCTTCATCAAATATGAATAATAAGAAATGTTCTTTCTCATGGAATTTTTGTGAAGATCAGAGGAAATACTATATTTCAGAGTAGTAAGCACAACTTTTCATTATTATGAATGTATATTTCAGGAGAATTGTTTGACATGTGGGACAAACCAAAGATTTAACATAGAATCTTTTTTGAATTCTACTGTATTTTGGCAAATTTGATGATTTTCATAACCAGAAAGTCTCCTATAATTTAATAAATGAATTATTTTCTTTTATGTTAGGTAGTGGAAAGTATATTGGGTAGTAAAAAGAATTGATTTTTTAATTATGTATAGTAACATATGGATCTATCCTTACTCTTTTATATCTCATTTTACCTTTATGGTGGAAAAATGCCACGTATATAAGTGCATATTTATATTTGCCTTTAAAATAAAAATATTTAAACATTTATGTATGCATTTTCATTACTCTTCTAATTTTCATAGGTTTTTGTCTGAACTTAAGATAACTTGAACATGTTTTCTAGAAAGAGTTAATAAACATTAAAATGAATATATGTATATATTTTTCCAAAATACATTCAAGGTATTCATAAACAATGCTATATTAAGTGTGTTAACCATGTAACATTTTCCTCATATGAAGAAAATATTTGGAAAAAATAAATCAATAAAATTAATATTTGGCCTCAATTTTGCACCCTACTTCTTTCAGTGTGTAGAAAGAAACAGACATATTATATAGTTACATTTGTATATGTATATGCAAGCCTGTACACACACATATATAGACATATATGCATGTGCATGCATGTCTGTATACATACATATATGTGTATAGACATACATATAGTTAAACTGAAGGTAGAATTTCTCCAACCAAGTTTGATTTTAATGTTAACTTTGAGGAGATGCCAACATTAAAATCAGACTTGGTTGGAGAAATTCTACCCTCAGCTTTGGTTACCTGTCTTAGAGTAGTGTCTATCACATGTATTTCAGGGAGGAAAATAATGGTCTCTACACATTTGAACTTGTCTGGAGCAAAATGACTACTTTGAACTAATTTGCCAGAAAATTAGACTGCACTTCCATGAATGCTTATAAAATTCTTAGAAAGGATATTTGCAAACTGGAGAGTGATATGCAGAAAGTGTTTGTGAGATTGTTTACACACACACACACACACACATACATACACACACACACACACACACACACACACACACACACACACACACTTTTAAACAACTTTTTGGTCTTTTTGGTCAATGCATTTCACTCTAGAATGTTTGGAATTTCTAAAAGTCCCTTAAAATGACAAGTACTTTTATCTAAATCAAAAGGAAAAATGAATATGTGACCAAAATAGGAATTTAATTAAGCTATTAGTTTCCAAATCTATGGATTAGTGTGAAATTTGACTTTTTGCTGAATATATGAAAAACATGAATTACTGGAGATATGAAATATTTAAATCTTAGATGCCTGATTAATGAAAAAGTAGGTTGTAATTAGGTGTTGCAATTAAAATAAGATTTCTGAGATATTAGATTACAACGTTTGGTGGTAAAAATTTCTCAAATGAGTGGATGAATGGTGTTATATATCATGATTTTATAATCAACCAATGACACAAAAAAGTAGAAGTTAGAAAGGTAGAAGAAGTAGGAGAAAGTAATTTCCAAATGTCACTGCATATATTTGTAGACATATTCCCTTAAGTGACCTCTCCTGCCTCTGAAAACCTACATATTAGTGTGCATCCCTTCAATATTAATACATTTTAATTATTTCTATTTAAATGTCTGCATTTTTCTATTTGGTGCCTTCTAGCAGATTGCAAGCTCCTTAAGGACAAGGACTTAGTTTACTTTATAAGGATTATAATGAATAGTATAATATTGTAAACAGTTGAAACTCAATAAATAAATACTTATTCCTTCACTTCATTTTTCAGCTGTATATTCTTTTGGTGACTACATTGATTTATTTTTTAATACATAGGAAATGATCATATACTTATTTTTATGATTTTTCTTATTCAAATCTATCTGATAAATGATCAGAATATTGTCCAGTGAGAACTCAGAGGTTAGGTTCTAAATCAATGGAATAGGTGGGAATTGTATTGCTTTTTACAAAAAATACTTTGAAATAATGACTGTGATAGAAATCTTTAAATTCCTAATCCTAGCCAAAAAGCCGCCTCTTAAATTAAGTAATTTTAGTGATATTAAGCTTCACCTTAATTCTAGGCCAAATAACAACATTCTGAGAGAATCAAAAGCTACAGTGAGCAATTGTTTCTTTAAAGATTTAATTTGGGAGCAGACATAGAATTGGTTTCCCATCTCTAAGTCTTTGTGATAAAAATTATAGTAGTGAGGCGCAGAATAGAACATATAGCTCACAAGCTCTTCATTAATATGACGGTAGTCTATATAACTTTGATTCTTTCTGTGGTTCTAAACTAACTTTGCCTTTGAAATATGGTTCATATATGCTCCCCAGAAAAAGAATAGCAATTGATAGGGACTACATTTCATAGACAAACTTATGTAGTTTAGCCTCAATCACTAAGTGAAATATCACTGACTAAATTTTACCAGATCTCATTTCTATAAAATGTTTCCTTGGATCTCCAGACAAAAATAGATCATTTTGCTCAGCTCAGCTTCCTTCGAAAAGAATCCTCTCACACATATATACCTGGATAGGCAATGTATTGTTTCATGGTAGTTTCTCTCTTTTTTTTTTTTTTTTACGGTAACAAATTTTTTCATTTCACTTTTATTTGCACTCTAATGTCATATTTACTTTCATGCCATAAGCTTTTGTTTCTTCAGTTTCTTCTGGAATATCTTTTTCTTTTGAGCAACTTCCTCTTCTGGTTTAGGAGCAATTTGTTCCTTTTCAGTAAGTATCATCTCAATATGGCAAGGAGAACTCATGTATGGGTTGATTCGGCCAGGAGCCCTGTAAGTACACCGTCTCATTTTGGGAGCCTTGTTAACCTGGATATGCTCAATGACAAGAGAATCCACATCCAAACCCTTTAATTCAGTGTTGCTCTCTGCATTTTTAAGTGTATGCAGCAAGAACTCAGCACTCTTTTTTGGCCAACGACCCTGTTTCCAACCCCACTGCTTAGCCTGGGCACACCTGCCAACGCCACCATGATATCGATGGAATGGAACACATTGTTTCTTCAATGTGATGTCTTTCAAATACTTGGTAGCTTTTCGGATGTGCATGCCCTTGATGGCTTGATCTGTTTCACGGTTGTTCTTGAAGTGGACCCAGAGATTTGAACCCCTTGACTTGCATGATTTTGTGGGGTTCTCTGGATCAAGAGAATACCTCACCATTTTAAATGATTACCCAGGACGGCTCAAGGGAAGAGGATGGTAGTTTCTCTTTAAGAGATAATGAAACTCAGGAAGCTGGGTGGCACAGTGGATAGAGCACTGGCCCTGGAGTCAGGAGGATCTGAATTCATATTTGCCCTCAGACACTAAATAATTACCTAGCTGTGTGACCTTTAGCAAATCACTTAACACCATTGCCTTAAAAAAAATTTAAAAAAAGAGATAATGAAACCATCCTTAGTAGAAAGTAAATAAAACCCTCAAGAAAGTAGTTTTCATATGTTTCAATTACTTGCTTTCTAATGACAAGTTAGTTTATATTCTTAAATAGAAGTTGAGAAAAACACTACCTTAAAAAGATTATATAAAAATTACAACATTTGGGAATTCATAATTTAACCAGGAGAGGGAATCAAAAGCTACAATGAGCAATTGTTTCTTTAGAGGGTTAGATTTGGGGGCAGACATAGAATTGGTTTCCCATCTCTAAGGCTTTGTGATAAAAAAAAAATATATAGTGATGAGGGGCAGAATAGAACAGCTGGGAATTAAATTAAGTGTACCCTTACTTCTGGTTGGAGACTTATAGCCTACGTCTAAGAGCAGTCAGACCTGAACATGCTCTGGGAGTTAATGTCTCATTCACCAAATTCATGAACTTCTTTATTCAACAACTCTGAATTGTTGTGTCATTCCAACGGATACAACACGGGCACTATATTCATCAGGTACTTTTTGAAATTTTCCAAAAGTGGCATAATTCCAAAGGATATCTTTGCCAAGAATCAGTAACAACATAGAAAAGACACCACATAATAACTTAAACCCAACTGTACTTGAATTCCAATTTCTATTTAACAAGCTACACTATAGAACTTCAAAAGATTAATAATTACCTTTGTAAATTTTAAGGAGGTTCTAAAATATCAAATATTTGGGCAAAAATTGTCCTTTAATCACTTTTTCTTCACAATGAATATGAGACAGAGAGAGATTGGGGGTTTGTAAACCTTTTTCATATAGCATAAATTTAAAAATATTAGAAAAATTGTCTTGAAATTTTATTATTATGTTTTTTATTATTTCATACAATTGATGCTAATTGAATAGCCTTTGTTGATAATTGTTTTATTATTTATTACTATCTTTGTATTTTTCAGTTAGCAAGCATTCTTTTTTCCCTTTCAAATCTTCCCGCTCATCCTACAAGAAAGAGAAAGTAGGGGGGAAAAAGAAGGAAAGAAGGAAGTTGGGAGAGAGGGAGAAAGGGAGGCAGGAAGGAAAATAGTGAAGATTGAGAGAAGAAAAGAGAAGAAAGGAGAAAGAGGAAGGAGGGAAGAAGAGAAGAAAAGAAGGAAAAAAGAAATAGGGAATGAAGGGGAGAAGGAAAGAAAGAAGAAATCATAGATTAACATTGGTACAAAGCAAGTTTCCATTAAAAGGTGCATTTCTTATTCTTTATATTATTCTATCATCATTCTTTCATGAGTTAGGCATGATTCTTCTTTTATTAGTTCCCTGAAACAATGGATGTTATTAAATATTTCAAAGGTATTTTTTCCATTATAGATTTTACTAATTTGGAAATTATAGCATATATGCTATAATACATGGTGTTTTTTCTTGTTATGCTCACTTCATCCCAAATCAAATGAGTTTTCTTTTCATGTCTCTGATGTCATCTTGCTACCCATTTTTTACAGCACAGTAGTTTTCCATCACAATAGTATACTTTAATTAGTTTAACCATTCCACAATTAATAAGCATTACCATTTTTTCCAGTTTTTTCCAACCAAAAAAAGATATTCTCTCTCTTTCTTTCTCTCTCTCTCTCTCTCTCTCTCTCTCTCTCTCTATATATATATATATATATATATATATATATATGATATATAGTACATGCATATATTATATTCCAAGAGTCTTTATTCACTTGTAAACTAGCTTATTTGTTATTGATTCTTGACTGATGCTTTCCATTTTAATTTTCATTTAAGATGTATATTTATGTTATTTTACAATGTTTAAATAGCATAAATTGATATATATTTATTTCCTAAGAATTGGAATTCAGAATGGGGTGTCTTTCCTCTCTACCTTGAGTGGTTGCCACCATTCATGTGAATTATTGTATATAAAATTAATTTTTAAAATCTTCAATAAATGATATTTTGATGATTATTGTCGTCAATAAATTCTTGATTTACATGCAGGAGAATTCATTAATGTTATATTAAAAGAAGCTATGTAAACTATTTGTCAGTACATGTATAGTAAATTATAGTATATATTACTTTAAGTGTCATTACTATAAGTGTGTTTTATTATTTTACACACTCTCTTCATTTCTTCTTGCCATAAACATTCATACTCCAATCTCTTCTTCATGATAACCACTATACATTTTTATCCTATCTTTGGTAGTACATTTTCAGTTGTGGGAACATCGACCAGTCCTAACATTCATAAGAGGACTATATGCATTAAAATGTATTCTACTGAATACTTTTGTTAATTATTTCTTTTTTTAAAATGTGTTTTTCCAAGAGGTACAAGATTTTCAAATTCAGGAAAATTTTTCAGATACATCATAGTTGGCCTTTATTTTGTGAGGTTGAACTGAAATAGATGGCTGTTGAACCCCCTTTTCACTATCAAATATGTTATTACTGAAGGCATCAAGAATATATATTAACTTATTTGGAACTAGTTAAACTTTTCTCTTTTACTTATTATGTTATTGTCTATTCCTTGGGGGAAAAATAATCTTCCTACCCTTCAAAATAATCTCATTTCAATAAGCTTGTAGCACACATTTTATTTTTTTTAACATGTCATCAGATTATTATCATAATGGTAGTGCTTGAAACCACATTTCTCTGTTACTGTCATTGCTGTACTTTAAAAATTGATTAGGCTTCTTGGCAAGCACAGGGAAGAAAACCCCCCATTTTTGTGTGTTTTAAATAAGCTTTTCACTTTTTTAGTAAATGACTGCTCTAAAGATCTGAATGGCTTATTTAGCAACAAAAACACATAGTGTTTTATCTTCATTGCCACTCCTATAGAATAGTCATCTTATCGAAGCATTTAACCTAAGCCAGTGCTAGAATAGTGTTTAGCAAAAGCAGGACTTGTGAATGAGACTGTAAGGTACTATTATTGATATAGCATGTAATGGAAAGAAATAGACATACTAATATCAGCAGCCAGTGGAAATTTAAGCAGAAAAATTACAATATGTTATTATCAAAGTATTCTAGGACTTAAAAATAACACAATAGCAATAAGAGATTTAAGTTATCAGTTTCAAAAACTATGTGGCATCAGGCATTCAAAATACATCATAATTATATTAATTAGAACATTTCAAAGCATTATTATTTAAGGTCGAATACAATGGATTCATGATAGAACTCTTTTTTATGAATGGCAATGTGGTGAGTATATCATAGGAGGACTTTGAGCTTTGTGTTATTTCACTAACAATACTAATGTGTCTCTAGTTTTTGGAGGGCTAGTCCCTGAGTTCAAAGAATATTAAACTATTCTACAATTTAAAGGGTTTTTGTTGTAGTAGTTATATGGCATTTTTGGTTGTTTATTTGTTATACCAACACCTTAACACTGAATGCATAAATAGTTCTCAAAAATATAAGACATGAACCATCTTAGCCCGACTTTTCTGTAGTATGTATTAGGGAGTCAGTATGACATATTGGAAAGAGCACCATGTATCAGGTGACCTGATACCTTTCTATTTCCAACATTTACTAGTCTATGGACTTATAACAATTACTCCATTTTTTTCAGACCTTGGTTTCCTTGAACATAAAATAATAGTGATTATTGTTGCTAGTAGTGTGCTTGTGACTCTACATTTTACAAAAGAGTTTGCATGCATTTTCTCATTTGATGAGGCTGGTTGATCTGATGATTTATAAAGAACCTTCAGATTCAAACAGCTCTAGTTAGGGTGTTTGAAAATGATGGCAATTTGTGGTAGAGTGGAATGAATGCAGGATTTGGAGTCAAAGGATCTAATTTCAAATCCTCATTCTGCTACTTATCTTTTCCTTTGGAAAATCACTTAATTTCCTCACATCTAAAAATGGAGGGAGTTGTATAAAGTAATTGCTGTGGCAGTGGCTGACACATATCAAGAACTCAGTAGCTGAATTCATATGTGTATCTCTTAGTAGTTCCTGACTTGGAAGAGGGAAGAATAATTGGGAGCTTGCTATCTGAGTTGAACCTTAAAGAGTAAGTAGATTTTAAATAAGCAAGCATAATAAATCAAGACATTCCAGACCAGAGTTCCAATACAACAAAGGAAACAGGAATTATTATATAGGAAAAACAGTAGATACATGAATATAGAATGGAGGTTATTGTTTGGGAGCTAGTCAAAAATAAGGGGAAAATAGTAAAATGGGATTGCATTGTAGAAGAAATTGAAAGTCATTTCAAGGATCAGAGACTTAATAAAGTAGTAGATTTTGAGTGATTAATTTGGCATTCAATCATTCTTTTAACATATATTAAACATTCATTATTCAGATAACATTATACTAGGTGTTTGTGGTATCTATTATGGATACTATATCTCAGTGGTAGAAGAAAGACTGTAAAGTGACCAGTACTTCAATAAGACTGCCTACAGGGATGCCTAGGTGGCACAGTGGATAGAGCACTGGCCCTGGAGTCAGGAGTACCTGAGTTCAAATTTGACCTCAGTCACTAAATAATTACCTAGCTGTGTGGCCTTGGGCAAGTCACTTAACCCCATTGCCTTGCAAAAACCAAATAAAAAAATTAGAATGCCTACAACCTGACTTCCAGATTATTGTGTGCTGTTCTTCCTCAATACACTCTACATTCAAGGTAAGCTGAACTACTTACTCTTTTCTGAGTCTAGTGTTTCATCTTCCACCTCCATTCCATTGTCCAAGTTGCCCTTATGGCTACAATGCACTTCTCCCTCCTACTCTTAGAATTTTTAACTTTGGGTTCAGTTAATGTTTGTTTAAGAAACCTTTCCACTAGTCTTAGTTATGAGTTCTCACTCTTTCTTACTTATTGTGTTATGAATGCTCTTATAAATTAACATGTGGTATCCATTCTCCCAAATGAGTTCCTTGAAGGCAAATACCATTTTGTTGCTGCTTTTTTATTTTTATTCTTATCGTCTGATTCCCTGAATAACAAATATCCATAATAATTTTAAATAAAAAGTATATGCTTCTACATCTATATTTACAAAAATGTTTTGGTTCTGTGGGGCTCATAAATCCAGGAGATTAAAAAAGGGGATTGGTAAGGGATGAAAGATATTTTCAAAGGTTATTAGCCTAGCAGCAGTTTGTAGAGTAAATACTTCTTAGAGAGTGTAGAGGCTGGAAGATCAATTGAAAAAAGTTTGGCGCAAAAACCCAGTATGAAGTGAAAAGACTCATTGGGGTGGTAATACTGTTAATGAAGGATTTCTTACATTTTTCAATTCAGAAACCTTCCTTTTAGAAAATGTTTCCTGATGCTCTTTTTCTGCTTAAAAATAAATGAAATATAACTCTAGAACATTTGTGAGTGAATTCTTTCCAGTGCTACAAGACAGAGGGAAGGAGTATTCAGCAAAGGAAATACAACAGGTCATAGCGAGGAAAAAAATTCCCTTTGGTAGATTTGTTTTAAATGACCAAAAAAAAAAAAAGAACACATCATGCTTGCTACTTCTTCACTAATAGCAAACACCAAAAGGCTCCATAAAAAATTCATTTGCAATTCTGAGGACCAATGGATAGAATATTGAATTAAAGAATCAGAGTTAAAATCTGAAATTTATTGCTGCTGCTACTAGAATATTTGGCAAGTCTATTGCACTATGCCTTTATTTCTTTATTTTCTCACCTGAAAAATGAGGAAGATGATTATATGCTTGTTAAAAATCTTTTCAAAGGATGCAAAATGGAGTAGAGTACTATATTAAAACTAGAGGACTGGGGTTCAAATTGTAGTCCCATACTCATTTTTTTGACCACGTGGATCACCTGTCCTTCCAAGATCTTTGTTTCATTTATAAAGTGAGTGTTTATAGTAGATGAAATTTAAAATTGAGGACAACTCTACCTCTTATGTATCCTTTCCAATAATCATTTAGTTGCCTCTAGAGTGTTATTATACATGGTTATTATTTGTTTTGTTTTATTTTGATTTGTTTATTGTACACCTAGGGCGCCAAGATGAAAAAAATGAAATCTGTGACATCTAGGCTTAGCTGAATCCATCACCACCTTCAAAATTGCGTACCCTGCATTGCTACTAATAAAAGAAGAGAATAATGAAAAATGCTTAATGTTCTCTCGAGCACAGATGCTTATTGAAACTTAAGTTGGAATGCCATATTTTTTTATTTGAAATAACTACAGGAGAAATAATTGGTTGAAACACTAGATCTACAATCAGATTTCCTTTTATAGAAAAGTTTTCATTTATTTTTCTTTTCTTTGTTGCAACAGCCTTGCTGAAATATGCATGCACCATTCATTTGTAATTGCTTACCATTATATAGAAAATCACAAACTGAATTAGTTTCTGAAAATGTAATCAACATTGTTCTCTGAATTTCAAGTTTATGTGAAAACTCTACTTTTTAAATCTAGGAAATAGATTTTTATAGGAAAGCAAAAGAATTCCTGCAATGTTATAAATGGATAATTATACCATATATAGAAAATAGCCTAAAATCAGTTTTACATCACTTGCTAAAAAGGCACATCACATTTCTAATATACATACAAATGTTAAAACTTGGAGTTTCCTTCTTAAATATAGTTTCAAGACCACAATATGCTCAAGCAAATTGATACCTTATCCTTGAAATATTGCAACTGTATATAATTAATATTAGACAAGAGGGAAATTTCCTTGTCCCATTGTGAAATGTAGAATCATGAGCTAATCCACCTTGTCTTTGCTGTAGCTCTTACTACCTAGGTATTCTAATTGGTTTATACCAACTAGTTTTAATTGATAGATTTTGCAGAACTGTAACAATTACTGATAAGCATTATAGTAAAGTGAAACCTAAATAGTAAGGTTTGTTTGGCACTGTGAAGATGCATGGTATCATTTATAAAATTAATGTCTTAGGATAACGCATTTTCTTGCCTAAAATATACTCACACAAAGTATTGAGGTATGAGTTATATACCTGCTTCTGAAATCAATCTATATACAAGATAATAGTTGGCTTATTTACTAGTTTCAAGACTCTTAAAGATGAAAAAAAAAGGTTTTTATTCAATAGAGATACAAAGTTAACTATTTGCTTACACATTGGATTAGAAAGTCTAGGAATCATTTAAGTATATCAGAGAGGAGTCAAACTCCAAAAGTCAGAGAAGAAAGAATCACACTATCCAAGTGTTAGGTCCTCTAAATCAAGCTCATATTCTAAAATCCAAATTTTAGAATATTGATTAAACTTGTAACTTGACTTAAGGTATTGAGAAGATGTAATAATCCAAAACCATGTGAAGTTGATAATTTTTGAATCATTCAGACTTTTAAAGAAACACATCTTACTTTATACCTCTCTTTTGGAATTTTGGTTTCATTAAACTGTATAAAACTAAAATCCTTTAAGCTTTAAGATTATACTACAAAGGAAAGACATTAAATTTTAAAAATTCTGATTAGGATCAAAAGAACTGGATTTGAATGTTGGCCCTGTTACTTTAATATTTGACTGACCAGAAAATCATTTAATTTTTCTTTGTCTCAGTTTCCTCAAAATATCTATGAAACTAACTTCAAAGATATTTCAATGTTTGAAATAATCATTCTCTATGAAAAAAAATGTTTAAAGGCCACTGAAATCAAAATATTTTAAAAGGTGAGTAGAAATTAAAGATCCAAAATTCTTTACACATTCTATAATCATTTTTTTACTTAAGAACATCAAATAATCAATGATTTCATTATTTTGTTTTCTCTCTCTCTCTCTCTCTCTCTCTCTCTCTCTCTCTCTCTCTCTCTCTCTCTCTCTCCAGATCTTAATCTTTCTTGACCTCAGAATACAGAGAGTCTTCATAGAATTCTGTGGTCAAATAAGTTCCCTACTTTTAAAGAAACCTCTAGTGGTTGACCTCCCTTAGAGTCCATAGGAAAATGACCAATGTTGGAAGGGATGTGGGAAAACTGGGACACTAATGCATTATTGGTGGAGTTGTGAACTGATCCAACCTTTCTGGAGAGCAATTTGGAACTGTACCCAAAGAGCGATAAAACTGTACATCCTTTGATCCTACAATACCACTACAGGTCTGTGTCCTGGAAAGAACATGAAAAAGGGTAAAAATCCCACATGTACAAAAATGTTCTTAGCAGCTTTTTTTGTAATGGCAAAGAATTGGAAATTGCGGGGATGCCCATCAATTGGGGAATGACTAAATTGTGGTATATGTATTTGATAGAACACTATTGTTCTTTAAGAAATCATGAGGGATGGGATGTTAGAAAAGAGTAAAATGTGCAGAAGCAGAAGAACATTATACACATGAACAAAAACATGGGATGATTATCAGCCATGATGGACTTGGTCATTTCAGCAGTACAATAATCAAAGATAATTGTAACAACTTGTGATGGAAAACAATATGCATATACAGAGAAGGAACTGTGGAGTTTAGTTGAAGACCAAAGCTTATTATCTTCAATTTTTAATAGTTTTATCTTCAATTTTTAATAGTTATATTATGGATTATGTCATTTTTCTCACTAATATTTTTATTCTTCCATTTGTATTTAATTCTTCTCTCAAAACTTGATTTCTTAGGTTCTATGTTAAGCATGGTTAAAAAAGTAAAACCTCTATTAGATTGATTTCTGTCAGAGGGATAAGGAAAGGAAGGGAGGAAGAAAAATGTAAAACTCAAAACTTTGCAAAAATGATTGCATGTAGTTGGCAAAACAAATAAATAAATTATCTAAAATTAAATAAATAAGTAAATAGAACTATCTGACCCTGGGAATTTTTTTTCCTTTGAAAGTTCATTGATTACTCATTCATTTTTTTTCTTCTAATATTGAATTATTGAATTATTTTATTTCTATGTCTGCTAAACTGGATAATTTCTATTTTTTCTAATATTTATCCATTTCACATTGCTCAGATTAACAGCAATATTGTATGATGATTAACTATGATGGACTTAGGTGCTCTTAGCATTTCAGCTATCAAGAACAATTCAAAAAGACTTGTGAAGGAAAACATCATCCACATAAACATACTATTTTTACTTTTTAAAACTTGTTTTATGGTGTATTTATTCTCATTTCCCCCTTTTATTCTATTTCTTTTTTCATAATATGGCCAATAAGGAAATATGTTAAATATGATTATGTAAAACCTATATCAGACTACTTATTGGTTGAGGGAAGACAGGGAGGTAGAAAAAATGTGGAACTCAAAAACTTACAAAAGGATGAATGTTGAAAACTATCTTTGGATGTATTTGAAAAAATAAAATAACTCACAAAAATTTTAAAAAATTATCTATTTCACTTAGATGGTAAATTTATTGGCATACACTTGGGCATACTATCTCTGAATTTTTGCTTTAATATCCTCTTCTTTGGTGATAAATTAACTCTTCATTTTCAATTCTGATGAAATTTGGCTTTATTTTATATTTTTTCATAATACCTTCTCTTAGTTTTCTTTATTAGTTTAATAGTTGTCTTACATTCAATATTTATGCCTCCTCTGATTTTTGTAATTTCTAATCTGATACTTAATTGGGGATTTTAATTAGTTCTTTTTCCAGATTTTTAGTTGCATGTCTGATTCATTGATCTCCTCTTTCTTTAATTTATTCATGTAAACATTTAGAGAACTGCTAAGAACTTCTTTGGCCATATCCCATAAGTTTTGTATGTTGTCTTTTTTTACTGTCATTACATTGGTTGTTATTATTGATTGCTTTTATAATTTGTTATTTGACCCACTAATTTTTAGGATCAGGTTATTTAGTTTTCAAATTATTTTTAGTCTATCTTTCCATGGCCCTTTATTACATGTAATTTTTATGCTTCATAATGTGAAGATAGATTTAATATTACTGAGTTTCAGCATTTTATTGAGAGGTATTTATGCCATTATACATGGTCAAATTTAGTGTGGGTGCCATGTGCCACTCAGAAAATGGCAAGTTCTTTTCTATCCACATTCAATTTTCTTCAGAAGTCTATCATATCTAATTTTTCTTTTTGTTTTCTTAATTTATGTTTTACATTTTCAGATGCACATTATGAAAGATTTTAAACATTCATCCATATGCATAGGTATATTTTTAAGTTATGAAATTTCATTCCACACTCCCTTCCCACTTCCCTCCCCTCGGTGGCATACAGTAAAGTTAATATCACACAGACACATTTGTGTTAAACATGTTTATAGATTAGTCATTTACAGTATGAGGAATTAGGATTAAGGGAAAGAAATACAGAAGGGATAATTTTATAAAAAGTGAATGTATGGTTCATCCTATTCTAAGGTTTTTCATTTGCTGTTTTGTCTTCTTTTTCTTCCTCTGGATGGGGATGGTTTTGTCCAAACTCAATCTAATAAGCTTGTCCTAGCTCACTGAACTACTGAGAGGAGCTACATCCATTAAGGTTGATCAAATCAAAACGTTGTTAAAGTGTTGAATATTCTCTTGATTCTGCTCCCTTTTATAGCATTAGATATTGTCACTCATTCCATGCTTCTCTAGAGTTAAACTATTTATGGATTCTTATAAAACAATAGTATTCTATAATATTCATATAACATAACTTGCTCAGCCACTTCCTTATTGATGGACATCTCTTCAATTACAATTCTTTGCCACTTCAAAAAAGAACTGCTATGAATATTTTGGAACATGTGGGGCATTTTCCAATTTTTATGATTCCTTCTGGATATCGATTTGGAATTAGAATTGCTGCATCAGTAGGTTGATCAGTTTTATTGATCTTTGGGCATAGTTCCATATTGCTCAAAAGAATGATTGGATCAGTTCACAAATCCACCAGCAAAGAATAAATATCCCAATCCTCCCACAACTTCTCCAACAATGATCATTTTCCTTTAGGCCTTTTTATGAACTGTGGGGTCATACCTCATAGTTGTTTAAATTTGCATTTCTCCACTGAATAATTATTTGGAGCAGTTTTTCATATAATTATATATAGTTTTAATTCTTCATTTGGAAACTATCTTTTCATATCATTTGTCCATTGATCATTAGGGAGTGACATTAACCTTATTAATTTGATGCAATTCTTTATATATTTTAGAAATGAGACCTTTATCAGAACTTTCAGTTATGAAGATTGCTTCCCAGATTCCTTCATTTCCTTCTAATTTTGACAGCATAATTTTTTTTAGTATGAAACCTTTTTATTTTAATATAGTCAAAATCACCTATATTGCAAATTATGCTACAATCCTTTTCTTGCTTGATCATAAATTTCTCCCCTTTCAAGAGATTCAGTGGAGAGTATTTCTTGGTCTATTAATTTATCTATGTTGTCACACTTTATAGCTAAACCCTATACCTATTTTGTCCTAATTTTTGGATAGAGTGTGACATGTGGGTCTGTGCCTAGTTTTTCCATACTATTTTCCAGTTTTCGCAACAATTTTTATCAAATTTTGAGTGCTTATCTCAGAAGTTAATGGTGGGTCTGTCAAACAGTACGTTGCTTTAATCATTTACTATTGCTTCTTTTGAACTTTTCCATTTTAATTTTTAATTAATTAATTAGTTAATTTTTTCATCCAAAAGCACATGGATATTTTTAAGTTATACAATTCATTTCCACCTTCCATTCCCAACCCCTCCCCTCAATGGTGATCAGTCAGGTTAGCATTATACAGGTATATTTTTTATAAACATGTTTATGGATTAGTCATTTTAGGTATGAGGAAATGGTATTAAGGTAGATACATCAGAAATAATTTTTATAAAGGATTTGTCCAATTTTGATATTTGTATATCATCTTCATATCATCTTCAAAGAGTAAAAGCTTTGCTTTCTCATTCCTTCAATTTCTTTTTTTATTTTCTTATTGCTAAAGTTAACATTTCTAATACTATATTTATAGTGATGGTGATAATGGAAATTCTTAATTCATCCCTTAACTTATTGGAAATGCTCTGAGTTTATACCCATTATACCTAATACGTCTTGATGGTTTTAGATAGATACTACTTATTAAAAGGAAAACTCCATTTATTCCTATATTTTCTAGGGTTTTAATAGAAATGGATGTTGTACATTATCAAGGGCTTTTTCAGCATCTATTGAGATAATGATATGATTTCTATTGGTTTTTCTATTGATATGTTCAATTATGTTAGATGTTTTCCTAATATTGAGCCATGCCTACCTACCTAGTACAAATCCCATTTGATGTATTACCCTAGTAATAATTGCTATAATCTTATTGCAAAATTTTTATTTAAGATTTTTGCATCAATTTTCATTAAGGAGATTGTTTTATAATTGCCTGTCTGTTTTGGTTTTTCCTGGATAAGCTATCAGCACCATATTGATATCATAAAAGGAATTTGACAAAACTCCTTCTTCTCCTATTATGAAATAGTTTATGAAGAATAGGAATTAATTGTTCCTTGAATGTTTGATAGAATTCACTTGTAAATCCATCTAGTCCTGGAGACTTTTTCATAGGGAGTTTATTGATGATTTCTTCAATTTCTTTTTCTAAAGTTCAGTTAAGTATTTTATTTCCTCTTCTGTTAATCTGGGCAATTTATATTATTTTTGTAAATATTCATCCATTTCACTCAAGTTATCAACTGTTTTGCATACAGTTCTGCAAATAGTTCCTAAATATATCTTCAAATTCCTCTTCAATGCTGCTTAGTTAAACCTTTTCATTTTTAATACTGGTAATTTAGTTATCTTCTTTCTTTATTTTTATTCAGTTTAACGAAAAGTTTATCTATTTTATTTGGATTTTTCATAAAACTTAGTTTTATTTATTAGATCAATGGTTTTCTTACTTTCAATTTTATTAATCTCTCCCTTGCTTTTCAAAATTTCTAATTTGATATTTAATCGGGAATCTTTAATTTGTTCTTTTTCTAGCTTTTATAGTTGCATATCCAATTCATTGAGCTTTTTCCTCAATTTTATTCAGATAATCATTTATAAATATAAAGTTTGCCCTCAAAACTTCCTTGGCTGCATTCCATAAATTTTGGTATGATGCCTCATTGTTATCATTTTCTTGTATATAATTATTGGTTATTTCTATGATTTGCTGTTTGATCCACTCATTATTTAAAATTAAGTTATTTAATTTCTAAATATTTTTGAATTTATCTTCCCATGACCCTTTATTTAATGTACTTTTTATTGCATTTTGATCGGCCTAACTTGTTTAAAATTCTAAACACCTCCTTAATTTTTTCCTGTTTATTTTTGGTTAGATTTATCCAGTCCTGAGAGTGGGAGTTCTAGGTCCTCCCATTTTACAGTTCTCCTATGTTTAATTTCTCCTCTAACAATATGGATGCTATTAAATTTGGTGCATAAATATTTAGTTTTAATACTGCTTCATGGTGTCTTTTAAAAAGATATAATTTTCCACCTTATCTCTCTTAATTAGATCTGTTCTTTTTTTTCCTTTTCCTTTGACTGTGATCAGGGTTGATACACTAGCTTTTTTACCCCATCAGCTAAAGCATAATAAATTTCACTCCAAATTTTATCCTGTACTCTGTGTCTGTGTCTCTTCTTCAAAGGTATTATACCTTTTTGGCCAAATCTGATGAAAGTAAGGTTCAAACAATGCTCACCTTCTCCCTTCTTTCCTTGTACTGAAATAAGTCATTTGTACCTCCTCAGTTGTTATATCATACTCTATTCTTCCTCCTTCTTTTTTCTTCTTTCAGTTTAATCCTTTTCCATATGTTTTGTATGTTACCTGTTACTTTTTCATTTTATCCTGTCAAAATGAATGTATATCCGCTGGCTTGACCTATATACCCTTCTTCTATATGTCCTAATAGAGAGTTTAACTTTATTAGATAATATTTATGCCTGTTTACTTTTTTCTTCTTCTATTTTGTCTTATATTTGAAGATTGATTTTTTTGTGTAACCCTGGTCTTTTAATCAGGAAAGATGATAAGTTCCCTATTTCATTGAATCTCCATCTTTTCCCTGAAAAAAATATGCTTATATCTGCTGAATAGTTGATTCTTCTTTGCAATAGTTGATTCTTCTCCTTTGCCTTGTGGAATATAATATACTTTGACATTTGATACTTTAATATAAAAGTTTCTAAATCCTATGTAAAGCTGACTATGATTTCTTGTATTTGAGTTGTTTCTTTCTGACTGCTTTCTGTATTTTCTCCTTGATCTGATAATTCTAGAATTTAACTACAACATTCCTTGAAGTTTTCATTTTGGGATACATCAAGAGTTGATTTGTCATTTCTTTCGATGGGTATTTTCCCCTCTCATTCTAGATTATCAGGACAGTTTTTTTTGATAATTTCTTGAAAGATGCTATGTAGGGGCAGCTAGGTGATTCAGTGGAAAGAGCACCAGAGGACCTGAGTTAAAATCTGGCCTCAGACACTTAATAATCTTGGCAAATCACTTAATCCCATTGCCTTACAACTCCCCACCCCCAAAAAAAAACAAAACAAAAAACAAAAACAGAACAAAACAAGATGAAATATGCTATCTAGGCTTTATTTTTTAATTATGACTTTTCAATCTCTTAAATTATTTTTCCTGTTGCTTTAATCAGATATATTACTTTTTCTTCTTTTTTTTAATTTAACTGATTCTTGATGTCTCAAATGGTCAATAACTTCTACTTATTCAAAGCTAATTTTTACATAATTTTTTCTTCAGTTTTTTTGTACCTCCTTGTCCATGTAACCAGTTTTCCTTTTTAATGCATTGTTCCCTTCCTTGAATAAGTTTTGTTTTTCAGTCATAGTTTCCCTTCCTTTTCTAAGGTTTTGACTCCTTTTTACACAACTCTCATTTTTCTTCCCAATTTTTCTTCTCTCTCAATTGATTTTTGAAATCTTTCTTTATTTCTTCTAAGAAGGCTTTTTGCTCTTCAGACCAATTCATCTTCTCCTTTGAGGTTTCACAAAAAGGTATTTTGCCATTATTGTCTTCTAAGATTATAGTTTGCACTTCTCTGTAGCCATAGCAGCTTTCTATGGTCAGTATATTTTATTTTTAATGTTATTTTTATCGTTATTACTCATTTTAGACTATTTTTTGACTTTTAAAGTTTAGTTCCACTCCTGTGGCAAAGGGGGCACATTTCTAAGCTTCTTGTGCTGGGGACCAGATACCTGGTCACTGACTTTCTGTTCTAGGGCTTTAGGTTGTTGTGACTTTTGCTAGTTGATCTACTCATTATTTAAAATTAATAATGCACTGGTATGTTCCAATATATTCACATATATTAGGCCAGTGAGTTCCCAGACTGGCAGGTTGCCTTCTATCCTGAAAGCCTCACAACACAACTGGACTGCTCTGTCACTAGCCTACTGAGCCTTAACTGGCGGGCCGTGGTTGCTGATCTATCATATGGCTCAGAACCTTCTACTGATTTATCCTCACACTATCTGTACTGGTCTGTGCTCCCCTTTTACAAAAGTGGGACAGAGTTTCATGAAGCCTCTCGAAGTCATCTTAAACTAGAAAAAATCGTTTCACTTCATCTTTTTGTAGGTTCTATTATTCCAGTATCCATTTATAGTTTTTAATTTTGTTTCTGAGGGAAACTGAGAAAAGTTTAAGCAACCTTCTAACTTTTCTATGCCATCTTGGCTCTGCCTCTAATTTCATTTTTAATTTAAGAAATCTTATGTCAACTACTGGCATAGTTATCCTCTTGATGGAAACATGGAAGATAAAGCTTTGTTCATCCTTTAAGAAAGCCAGAAAATGACTTCCGGCCAAGATGGCAGAGAGAAGAAAGGCACAGTTCTAAAGTCTCCTGATCTTTCCCCATCTATCATATGAAACAAACCTCTTAACAGAAATATGACCCACAAACCCAGAAAGAAAAGCCAGGAGAAAGAACATCTACCTCAGGATTTGTGTCCCTCAGCAGCATTGGACGAATTTGGGCAGGTGAGTCTGGGTGCAGAGGGTGGGTCAGTCCTGGATCAGCCAGATTAGTGGCTGAATTGAATCTGAGAGTCTGAGGGCCTGAGAGCCAGACCTGCTGGATCAGTGGTGAGACTAGATAGCAGGGGGGGCTTGACTCATCCAGGGAGCAGAGGCACACTGACCCTCTGGAGCTTGCCACCAGAGGTGGGGGGAGAGTTCTAGTGCAGTAGAGTGGCAGACACCATCCCTGGGCTCCTCTGGTCTGAGGAACTCTGAGTCCAAGCCTCCATTGTGGCTGAGGCCTCTTTTCCGGAACAATTGCAGACTACTTCTGCCTCAGGCACAGGTGTGTGAGCAGAAGAACCAGCCCAGCTGACAATAGGGAGAGGAAAGACCTCAAGCCACCATTGACTGAAGGCAAAAGGATTCATTAGCTCCAACCCCTCCCTTCAAGCTAAAGGAGAAGGCCTCAATCAAGGTCACAGACACTCCAGAGAAGGCAACCAGCACTTCCTACTGGCCAGCCAGAGAAATTGCACTCAGTGAGTAAAGCCTCTATTGATCCCAAGCCCCTGTGAACCAGCCCCTCCCCAACTCAAGGTCTTAGCAAAATGAAGAAGGGTCAGCGGAAAGGTGGATCCATAGAACAATTCATGGAAGGGAAAGATACTAATTCAGAGAGATCTAGAACCTCTGAGGAGAATAAGATCTGGTTTTCAGCACAGAAAGACTTCCTTGAAAAAATAAGAAAGGAGTTTAAAAATCAACTGGAAAATTTGGGAGAGACAATTAATACCTTGCAAAAAGGAAAACAAACCCTTAGAAAATGCAATTGGATAAATGCAAAAAGAAAATAATTCTCTGAAAACCTCAATTGGTCAAATGGAAATCTCTTTCAAAAGTTGAATCGACCCATTGGAAAAGGAGTTGCAAAAGGTTAATGAAGAAAACTCCTCTCTAAAAAAAAGAATGGAGTCTGCAGAAACTAACGACTCCATGAGACAGCAAGAGCCAGTTAAACAAAATCAAAAAATAGAAAAAATAGAAGAAAATGTAAATAGCTCATCAGCAAAACCACTGACCTCAAAAATAGGTCAAGGAGGGGCAACCTGAAAATCGTTGGACTTCCTGAAAACATTGAAGTAAAAAAAGCCTGGACTTAATATTACAGTATCTAATGATGAAAAACTGTCCTGATATCATGGAACCAGAGGGCAAAGCAATTCTTGAAAGAATACATTGATCTGCTCCATAAAAAGACCCTAAAATGCAAACACCAAGGAATGTTGTGGCCAAATTCCAGAGCTATCAGATAAAAGAGAAAATCCTGTAAGCAGCCAGAAAGAAACAATTTAGATATCAAGGAGCCATAGTAAGGATTACCCAGGACCTGGCTGCATCAAGATTAAGGGATTGAAGGGCCTGGAACAAGATATTTTGCAGAGCCAGTGAGATTCGAATGCAGCCAAGAATCCACTATCCCACAAAGCTGAGGCCTCTCTTCCAGGTAAAAAGATGGACATTTAATGAAATAGAAGAATTCCAAAAATTCCTGATGAAAAGACCAGAGCTAAATAGAAAATGTGGACAGCAAACAGGAGGTACGAGAGACACATGAAAAGGTTAAAAAGGGGGGGGGGGTGGTAAAAGAAAAAAAACTGGCTATATTCCAGAATGGGGAAAAAGATTCTCATAAATCTTGAGAATTGTAATTCTAATAGAGAGAATATACCTAGCCAGAAGTGATGGACATTCATGACCTATCAATGAGACTGCTATCCAATGAGATGTAACTGGCTTTGACCCCACTTGGGAGAAAGATTCTAATAACTCTCAAGAATTTCAACTCTATTACATAGAATGTACTTAGCCAGAAGTGACAGATACTCAGAATTTTTAATGACTCAGATAAAATGATCTAAAAAAAACTACCTCCTTAAAAAGGGGGAGAGAAAGGAGACAGGAGGAGGGAGTGGATTGAATGGTGTAAATCTCATTACACTAAGAGGTACAAACTACCTATGGTAATAGAGGGGAAGAAGGGAGGAGATGAGAAACACCTGAATCTTCTCATCAGAATTGGCTTTTAACTTATTGGCTATTAACTTATAAAACATCTAACCTTTCAAGTATTAAAAGGGGAAAAGGTGAGGGGGGAACAGAGAAAGGGAGGGGGAGTGGGGTAAAAGGGGAACTAACAAAAGGAAGGGAAGGGAAAATGGAAAAAGGGAAAGGGGAAAGAAAGGAGAGGGGTGATATAGGAGGGCAAACACATGGAAGGGGGTGGTATTCAGAAACCAAATACTGGGGAATACAGATAAAGGGGGGAAGGGGGAAAATATAAACAGAGGGAAGAAAGCATGGAGGGCAATAAAGAATTAGTAATCATAACTTTAAATGTGAATGGGATGAACTCTTCTTTAAAACATAAGCGAATAGCAGAGTGGATTTAATACCAGAATCCAACAACATGCTGCTTACAAGAAACTCATTAGAAGCAGAGAGATACATATAGAGTAAAGTTAAAAGGTTGGAGCAAAATATATTTTGCTTCAGCTGTAGTAAAAAAAGCAGGGGGCAGTAATCCTTATCTCAGGTAAAGTAGCAGCAAAAAGAGATAGCTTTAAAAGAGATAAGGAAGGAAACTTTAACCTCCTAAAAGGTACCATAGAAAATAAAGCTATTTCAATACCGAATATATAGGTACCCAATGGGACAGCATCCAAATTCTTAGAGGAGAAGCTGAAAGAACTACAGGAAGACATAGACAGCAAAACTCTACTAGTGGAAGACCTCAACTTCCTGCTCTCAGATCTAGATAAATCAAATCATAAAAATAAACAAGAAAGAAGTCCAGGAGTTAAATAGATTGTTAGAAAAACTAGATATGGTAGACTTATGGAGGAAATTGAATGGGAATAGAAAGGAATATACCTTTTTCACTGCAGTACATGGAACTTCTACAAAAATTGACCATGTACTAGAACATAAAACCTAATGATCAACTACAGAAAGGCAGAAATAGTGAATACAGCTTTCTCAGATCACAATGCAATTAAAGTCATATGCAGCATTGGGTCAAGAAATTATAGACCCAGAACCAAATGGAAATTGAATAACCTCATTTTAAAGAATGACTGGACCAAAAAACAAATTGTAGAAAGAATTAACCATTTTATCCTAGATAATGATAGTAGTGAAACAACATAGCAAAACTTATGGGATTCACTCCTAGGAGCTCTCAGGGGATATATTATAGCTTTAAATGCTTACATGAATAAATTGGAGAAATCAATGAACTAAACATGCAACTAAACAAATTAGAGAAAGCACAAATTAAAAATCCCCAATTAAATACCAAATTAGAAATTCTAAAAATTAAAGGAGAAATTAATAAAATTGAAAGCAAAACAACTATTGAATTAATAATTAAAGCCAAAAGTTGGTATTATGAAAAAAAAATAAAACTGATAAACCTCTGGTCAATTTGATTAAAAAAATGAAAGAAGAAAATCAAATTGCTAGTATCATAAATGAAAAAGGTGAACTCACCACCAATGAGGAGGAAATTAAAGTAACAATTCGAAATTATTTTGCCCAACTCTATGCCAATACATTTGATAATTTAAGTGAAATGGATGAATATTTACTAAAATAAAAGTTACCCAGGTTAAATGAAGAGGAGATTAAATACCTAAACAAACCTATATCAGAAAAAGAAATTCAACAAGCCATCATTGAACTCCCCAAGAAAAAAATCTCCAGGACCTGATGGACTCACAAGTGAATTCTGCCAAACATTTGAGGAACAATTGGTTCCAATTCTATATAAACTCTTTGGAAAAATAGGGAAACATGGAACTCTACATAACTCTTTCTATGAAACTAATATGGTATTTTTACCTAAACCAGGAACAGTTAAAATAGAGAAAGAAAATTATAGACATATCTCCCTGATGAATATAGGTGCGAGAATCTTAAATAAAATCTTAGCAAAATGATTACAACAAGTTATCACTAGGATAATACATCTCATGAATGCAGGTTTGGTTCAATATTAGGAAAACTGTTAGTATACTCAATTATATCAACAACAAACCTATCCAAAATTCTACAATCATATCAATAGATGCTGATAAAGCTCTTGACAAAATGAAGCAGACATTCCTACTAAAAACACTAGAGAGTGTAGTAATAAATAGACTGTTCCTTAGAATAATTAGCAACAGTATCTATCTGAAACCATCAACAAGCATTATATTCAATGGGGAGAGGCTAGAGGCATTCCCTGCAAGATCAGGGGTGAAACAATGGGGCCCATTATCACCACTACTATTCAATATTGTATTAGAAATGTTAGCTTCATCAATTAGAGAAGAAAAAGAAATGGAAGAAATTAGAATTGGGAAGGAAGATAAAAAAGTCTCATTCTTTGCAGTTGACATGATGGTCTACCTAGAGAATTCCAAGAAATCATTCAAAAATTACTGGAAACAATTAGGAATTTTAGCAAAGTTGCAGGTTATAAAATAAACCCTCATAAATCCTCAATGTTTCTATTTATGTCTAGCAAGATACAGCAGGAAGAGCTAGAAGGAGAAATACCATTCAAAGTAATCTCAGACAATATAAAATACTTGGGAGTCTACTTGCCAAGACAGACTCAGAAACTTTTTGAAAACAATTATAAAACACTTCTCACACAAATTACATCAGATTTAAATAAGTGGGCAGATATCAACTGCTCATGGATAGGTAGAGCTAATATAATTAAAATGACAATTCTACCAAAACTAAACTACCTGTTTAGTGCTATATCAATCAAAATTCCAAAAAATTACTTTAACAGGTGAGAAAAAAATTGTAAGTAAATCCATATGGAGAAATAAAAAATCAAGAATTTCCAGGAGCTTAATGAAAAAAAAGTACAAAAGAAGGGGGCTTAGCCTTACCTGATCTAAAATTATATTATAAAGCATCAGTCATCAAAACTACTTGATATTGGCTAAGAGATAGAGTGATGGACCAGTGGAATAGAATAGGTGCAAAAGCAGGAGGCGATTATAGTAATCTGCTGTTTGATAAACCCAAAGATTCCAGCTATTGGGATAAAAACTCCCTCTTTGATAAAAACTGCTGGGATAATTGTAAGTTAGTATGGAAGAAACTTAGATTAGACCAACACCTAACACCCTTTACCAAGATAAGATGCAAATGGCTACAGGACATAGACATAGAAAACAATACTATGAGCAAATTAGAAGATCAAGGTCTAGTTTACCTGTCAGATCTGTGGAAAGGGGAATAGTTTATGACTAAGTTTGAGTTGGAGAACATCACCAAAAACCAACTAGATGATTTCAATTACATTAAATTAAAAAGCTTTTGCACAGATAAAACCACTGTAACCAAGATCAAAAGAAACATACTAAATTGGGAAACAATTTTACAACTAATGATTCTAACAAAAAGGACTCATTTCTAAAATATACAGAGAACTGAGTCATATTTTTAAAACAAAAAGCCATTTCCCAATTGACAAATGGTCAAAGGATATGCAAAGGCAATTTATAGATGAGGAGATCGAAGTAATCCACAGCCATATGAAAAATTGCTCTAAATCATTAATTATTAGAGAAATGCAAATTAAAGCTTCTCTGAGGTACCACCTCACACCTCTCAGATTGGCCAATATGACCAGAAAGGATAAAGATCATTGTTGGAAGGGTTGTGGGAAATCTGGGACACTATTACACTGTTGGTAGAGCTGTGAACTCATCCAACCTTTCTGGAGAGCTATTTGGAACTACACCCAAAGGGCAGCAAAATTGTGCATACCCTTTGACCCAGCAATACCACTACTAGGTCTATACCCTGAAGAGATGATGAAAAAAGGATAAAAACATCACTTGTACAAAAATATTTATAGCAGCCCTGTTTGTGATGGCCAAGAATTGGAAATCAATTAAATGTCCTTCAATTGCGGAATGGCTTAGCAAACTGTGGTATATGTATGTCATGGAACACTATTGTTCTATTAGTAACCAAGAGGGATGGGATTTCAGGGAAGCCTGGAGGGATTTGTGTGAACTGATGATGAGTGAGATGATCAGAACCAGAGGCTGTATACCCTAACAGCAACATGGGGGTGATGTTCAACCTTGATGGACTCGCTCATTCCATCAGTGCAACAATGGGGAACAATTTTGGACTGTCTGCAAAGGAGAGTGCTATCTGAATCCAGATAAAGAGCCGTGGAATTTGAACACAGTTCAAGGACTATTCCCTTTAATTTAGAAAAAAACAGATATCTTATTGTCTGATCTTGTTACCTCTTAGACTTCTTGTCTCTTCCTCAAGTTTATGATTTCTCTCTCATCACACTCAATTTGGATGAATGTACAACATGGAAACAAAGTAAAGACTGACAGACTGCTTTCTGTGGCCCGGGAGAGAAGTAAGATTGGGGGGTGGATTGTGAAACTCAAATATCTGTAATAAAAGATAAATAAATTTTAAAAAAAGATGGCCAAAAATCCAGATGTTCTCAACAAAAAAAGGGAGAAATATTCTTTGTACATATGGAATTACTAAAGTAGAATGTAAGGACTGCATTCTCCCACATTAAAAATGGTTTAATTTCATAAAAAGTTATCATGATTAAGCATCTAAGAAAGACGAGCACTTTGATAATGACTTTGAAAATTGAAAGACACACGGTAATAAGTGTTATATGGCAAATTCCAATGTACAAGAAAATATTCACAGAACAACTGCACTTGTAATTTAGTTATCCCTAAACCACCCCTATGCTATGCCAATAGATTACAAGTGCTGGTAGATTGTGCCAAACTGGAGAAGTCTTTGGGAATGAAACTGGCAACAAATTTTAGACAAATATAGGGTGATGATTTTTTTAATCTTCTTCAGTTCGTAAGACATCAGGATCAGGTATTTTTGTACTAACCATGCAAGTGGAAAGTGTGATTTAATTGTTGTTTGTCAAGCAATTAATTCATATAGCTAAACAATATAAATAGAATTTGAAAAGGAATCATATCTTTTTGTGATTTAGAGCACTAAAACAATTTCTATTAACTCAGTTACACACAAACACACATACATTTTTGACATAGACAAGGGCAAAAACTGCACAGCTTGTATATCTGAATTGTGTCAGGTGGGATGCTAATTATTTGTGATTGCCAATGATGTCTTCTCTTCATAAGGGAATTGGGGGGGAATGACTCTTTCCAAAAGGCCGAAAAAGAACATTCAGTTTCTATAGAATATATTGACAATATTTCTAAAAGTTCTTTAGTGAAGTCAGTGCTATAGCAATATGTTTGATGGAGATACCTTAATGCTCGAAACTTCTACTCTCAATTCAAAAAATTTTATTGATTACTATTTGTATAGATAATACCATGACATTCTCTGAGACACAAAGATGCACAAAAGCAGTTCTTGTCCTTAGGTAGTTAGTAGGAAGATATAACATGCAAATGTATAAATCAAAACAATGAATAATCAGTTGTTTCTTTGGTATAGCTATTGATTATTAATATTTTAAACATTAAATAAAAAGACATTTCCAGAAATAAAAGGAAAACAGAAAAAAGATTGCATACAAATATGAATCTGTATTACTTATAACTTGCTTTTCCTTTTAAGCAATGAATGAATTCAACATCTAATATTCAGTGCTGTCCTTATTGTCTTTGTTTCCTTTTGGCCTTCTTTTCTGTTTGGTTCATTAAAATTATAAAGAGGCTCTATCATTAGATCATCCATACCTCCCATTTTAAATGAAGAAAGAAAGACTATCATAACAAATATATAGATGTATATGTGTAAATGTATGTATGCAAGGCATTATAATATTAGCTATATGGAAAAATTTTTTTCCTCATCACTTCTACCTTACTTTATCAGTCATCCTCTAGAAGTACAGATGATCATGCTGGAGGAGATACTCAATATGTGTAAAATATTTCCACTCAAGCACTCACATTTATGGAGAAATGATAAGAAAAATATAGAGGAGTCTTTTCTAGGAAGTATTAGATAAAAATAATAATGATTAGGTTAAGCAGGTATTGTTACCTTCTCTATGCAATGTACTTAATTTAGTGTATAGAACTAGTATTAACTGTAATAGTTCATAGTAGTAGTAGCACTAGTATTTCTGGTTGTAATATAATGCAATATACCACAGACTGTGATAAGTACTTAACAATTATTATCTTCTTTGATTTTCATGGCAATGCTAGGAGTTACATATTCTTATTATTCCCATTTCACAGAAAAGGAAATGGGCAAATAGGAGTTGAGTGACTTACCAGGTTCATACATTTATTAAGTAAGTTGGGTAGAATATTAATTTAGATCTTCCTGAATCTAGACCTGACACTCTATCCATTGCATCAGTTAACTGCTCAGTAGGAAGATCAAATACCTACCATCAAGTGGCACACAATCCTATAGAGGTTAATATTATGTATCAAAGACATAACTATGTATATGTATATGCATATATACTCACATATATTCATATGTTTATCTGTGCATATATATGTATGTTTATATAAAAGTGTATAAAGGATAGCCATAGAAGTTTTCCTACTGGAAAAAAAATGGAAATGCCAGACATTTTACATAAACTTCTATTTTCCATATATTAAAATACAGCAAAGAGAGTCACCTTTCCTAAAAGACATTTTCCATCCTTCTTGGAATATGGTATAGTAGAAAGAGTATTGAAATTAATGTCACAGAACTTAAGATCAAATTCTGTCACAAAGTTTGTCACTGAAGTCTATTATGACTTCAACCACTGCTTTGACTACCATACATGATATATCTCAGGTATGTATTAGGTACCACTATCTTCAAGGTCACTAGATTCAGCTGTATATGTAGTAAGACAATGCTATGATTGAGTTAAGTCTGGAAGTTGAAAGGAAGAGGCAGAATATCACACTTAACTGACACTGAGCTGAAAATCAGTATGTAACTGCATCATCTTCTTGTACTACACGTGGAATTTCATCTCCTCTATTGTTCAAGAGACCATTCATAGCACAATAAATGGTTGCTGTACTGGTGCCAGCTTCAGGTAGTATAGAAGATCTGATCAAATGCCTGGCACCTACATATCAAGGTGGATTTAACTTAAAGGAGCAGGATATGAGACAAAAAGGCATCAATAGGATTAGTTATTTCTAATAGCAATTACTGCAAATTTGAGGATTTGCTGAAACCAATTCAGGACAACATAGTGTCAGAGCAAAATACAGAGGGGATGAAATGGACACTATCAAAGATAATTGCCCAATAGAACAAAGAAATCAATAAATCTGAGTCTGTGCATTACTTGGCACAGAAAATTCCAATACTAAGACCAACTCTGACAAATGGCTCTCATGGGTATGTGATCTTTCACTCATATGAAAACCCAGAATTGATCCCGTATATTATGGAGGGCTAATCATTCATCAGTGCTCAGGGCATCTCTGCCAAATGCATATATATGATCACTCTCAAGGGAAACCTGGTGAAATGCCACACTGTCAATGTTACCTGATAAGGAATAGGGACAATTGTGACAACTCTATCTACCTGCTCCAGATGAAGTTGAATGCTGGAAAAGACCCAAATGGATTAAAGGACAATCAAGGTCTATAATGATGCCTCTCTTATCTTCCTTCTGCTTGTGGCAGAGATTTTTGCCCAGAAAATCAGTAACTTCACCCTTGAATAGAGCAATGTTTGAGCAGCTAATTCTAACTGAAATCTGGAAGCTGGAAGTACTAGGTTCTGCCACTGCCTCTTTATTGTTTCATTGTTATTCCCCAATCATCCTCAACCCTCATGGTGCCCAAGTCAAGTCCAGCAAATACCCAAAGCTGAGATAAATGTATCTTTATGTAGTAAGAAATGATTTCGATAACTAATGCCAATAAACTTCAAGTATCCCATCACTACTCTCTAGTCACCTCTGCCAAAATTCCCTGTTCTTACTGATTATTCTCTGAGAATTCAAGCAAAATGCATTTTTAAAGGGGAAAAAAGCCCTGTAATGCTGCTTCAAGACATTTAATCTTAGAGAAACTTAAGCCTCAGATTTTTCATAATAAAATGATAGAATTTTATTATATGAACTGTCTGGTCCTTCCCAGTTTTAGATATATGAATCCTATTTCATGTTTACTCTTTAGGCTGTGAATGTATGATTTTGGGAAGAAATATCAAAATGGGTTATAACTTTCCTAGATTACTCAAGAGTTCTTTTTATTGCATTGGCTGGGACATAAATCAGCACAAACAAAACTCATGCATCATATTACTTAATGAGTAAGATGTAGCTAGAATATGGGAAGAGACAAAACAGATATTTTCAGTCAGAAATTTTACATGTCTAATTAACTTTAAAAGAAACCAAAATATGTGAATTTTACAATTGAAATTATATCTTGTTTTTATACTTAATGCTTCTTTGCTTCTCACTTTTTAAAATTATTGACATGTTTTTCTCTAAAGCATGAACAATGAAAGATGAATATATATTTATTATATTATATTATATTATATTATATTATATTATATTATATTATATTATATTATATTATATTATATCATATCATATCATATCATATCATATCATATCATATTATATTATAATGTTATATCATATTATATCAGATCATATTATATCAGATCATATCATGTTATATCAGATCATATCATGTCATATCATATATTAATTTTATTATTATAGTATGTTAATATATTATATCATATTATATAAAATACCCAGTTCCTGTGATGTGCAAGTAGATTACCATGGCATAAATCAGATTATATTTTTCTACAATGACATCATTCCTTTAGATTTGTTCACTTTATAACTTCCTTGCTATCTTTTTGGGCTTCAATTATTAAGAATGGAAGAGAAGGATGTGGACAAGCTGAAGGAGTTATTACACTTCTGGAAAAATTATTTCAAGTTTCCAAAAGGATTTTTTAAACTACAATATTCAAGTAATCACTTGGCAACTGGTCGGAGTTGGGAAATGAATGAATCAATATGTCTGAATATTGTTTGTCTCTGGCATGGAATTAAGAATAAGAATAACTATTTTTAGTGGTTCAATCACAGAATTACAGAATTGTGGAGTTATTTGTTCCATTCATTCCTTTTTTAGGGTTTTTTTGCAAGGCAAATGGGGTTAAGTGGCTTGCCCAAGGCCACACAGCTAGGTAATTATTAAGTGTCTGAGACTAGATTTGAACCCAGGTACTCCTGACTCCAAGGCCGGTGCTTTATCCACTATGCCACCAAGCTGCCCCTGTTCCATTCATTCTTACCTGGGTCTTTGCAGATTGGTCTTATTATTTTTGTTAAATCAGTAGGGAATTGATTGGAAGTAGTAAGTTCTCAAAGTGTAAATTCCAAAATGTTTAATACAAGTGCGTTTGAAATTATACACTGAAACAGAACAGAAATACAACAAGCAAATATAATTTCGGAGTTTTGACTCTGTCATGCAGAAACAATCCATTGGCATTTTAATTTTTGTGTTTCCATTCAAATCTTGAATTAGCATAAAATAGTTCTTTAAAACTTTATATTTTTCCAAATATTTTCTTGCCGGTCATCTTAGTGTCCTTTCCATGGGACAGATATATGGGAATATATTGTTTTAAAAACCATTAATGGAATGAACTTAAATTTTTAAAAATTTGTAATGTTTCCTGATTAAAGCACATAGTTTCTTAAATTTCATCTTAGCAAAAGAATACAAAGACCCTATATAATAAAATGAATACAAATGAGGTTTTTTGTCACTAAGGGAAGGTTTCATTTAAAAATGCATTATTTTGCATTATCATTTAGTACTTTAAAAGTACAGCTTATCTTGGTCCTTTTGGTATAAACTCTGGAAAATCACTTTGCTTCCTTATATCTCAGTTTCTTCATTTATTACAAAGCTCTCAGACTAGGTGATCTTAAGGTTCTAAGATAATTATACATTTTTCTACCCCTAACCTTTCATATGTTGTGGTCTGTTCTTCATTTTCAAAGAGGATCTATGACATCATGAGTGATTTCTTGACTTGCATATAAATTGGATTTAAGTGAGGCTGACTTGCACAAAGTTATCCACCTTAGTCTCTGAGTCATTGAATTCCAGTGGCAGGAAAAAAGTCAAGACTTTTGGCAATTACCTTTGATGCACCTTGATTGGTTCGTGTTCTTTGTTTTTGAAGAAGGCCAAAATATAGCCAAATCACTATGTTTGAGACAAATTACAGTGTGTTCGAATGTGGTTGATCAGAACAATATAAACTTGGAATGCTTTACTATAGGTCAGGCCCAAATAATCCATTTAAACACCTGGGGGGCTTACTCTAAAGGTATGATTGTCACATTTTCTTTGAGGTGCTTCAATTCTGCTTTCCTCACCTTACTCCATGCAGGGCACCCCATGTGGGTAGGCCTGTGAAAGTATCTCCCATGCTGTACAATAAATTCTAAAGTTCTTAAGAGAGATCCTCAGGATGTCCTGCTATCTCTTCTTCTGACCTCCTTGTGAGCACTTGCCCTGTATGAGCTATCCATAAAATAGTATTTGTGGCAAGGATACTTCTGGCATTCTAACAATGTGTTCAGTACATAGTAGTTGGACTCCCTGAAGTAATGTTGCAATACTAGGCAATTTAGCCATAGAACGGAGTTCAGTGTCTGGTATCTTCTTCTACCATGTGATCTTTGAAATCTTTCTAACACAGTTTAAATGTAAAAGATTCAGTTTCCTGAAATGGCACTGGTAGGCTATCCAGGTTTCACAGGCACATAGCAATGAGCTCAAAACAATGACTCAATACAATTTTTGTTTGGTAGTTATATTACCTCTTCTCTCCCACACTTTGTTTCAAAGTCCCCCAAATACTGAACTAGCTCTGTCAATGTGTGTGTCAACCTCATTGTCAAGGTGTATCACCCTAGAAAGGACACTATGAAAATAAGTGAACTTGTCCACAGTACTCATAATTTCACTATTTGTTATAATCAATGGTTCCACACATGGTTGGTGGGATGCTGGCTGATGGAGCACCTGTGTATTCTTATTGTTGATTGTTAGACAAAAATTAGCACAATAAAGCAGAGAATTGATCCAAACTTTGTTGCATCTCAGCATCAGAGGCTGCACTGAGTGCATAATCAACTGCAAACAGGAGATCATGCACCAACACTCCCTCTATTTTGGGCTTAGCCTTTTCAAGTTAGAAAATTTGCCATTGGTAGCTAACCTTGATTCCATGTTCATTCTCAGTCAAGGTATTTGATAACATGGCTAAGAACATCAGCTGAAAGTTGGGGTTCGTTTTGCAATCAAAACTATTTTAGTCAACAAGCTTGAATAACTACCACATGGAATGAGCAAGTGGTTAATGAAAATGAGATTACTACTTCCAGGAAAATGCCATGGCACCATCACTGTTGTCTATGCTATCACCATGACACTGATAAAGTCAAAGAAAAATTTTGTGAAGACCTGGAAACCCTTTTAATCAATGTACTGAAAGAGAATAAATTTATAATTCTGAGTCACTTTCATGCCAGAGTAGTCTCAGAATACCAGAATGGTAGGGAAGCCTTGGGAGGAATGGAATTGGAAATAAGTGGTTACCTACTACTGAAGATTTATGCACCTCATGACCTCATCACAAACACTATGTTCTGTTTACATAAATGCAATAAAACTTCCTGGATGCACCTCTTAGCAAATATTGGCATTTAATAGACCTTGGGATTATAAGGAAAAGAGACACAGAAAGGATGTAATGGCAATGTGTGGTACAGAGTGCTGGACAGATCACAGATTCATGCTCTCCAAAGTCAAACATTCACTTGCAACCAAAGCAGTGACTCCAAGGCAAAATGACTGATAGAATTAATATCAAGAGATTAGAGTATTTCCCTGAGCTGGAACAGTTTGTTGCTAACGTGGAAGGCAAAATGAATACATAATTGGCAATGGTGGAAGAGAAAAAGAATGATCAGTTTTCAGAGATCTGGTGTACAACATTGATTTTTCTCATCTATATCAGAACACTTGCATTGACTGGTTTGATTAAAATGATGGGGAAATACAGACACTGCTAATTGAAAAACTCCACAGGGTTTACCAGCAGGATAGTCCATCCATTTCTAAGAAGGTAGCATTTAATTCTATCAAAAAAGTAAATTACAATTGAAGTTTAGAGAAATGCAAGTCTCATCTCAGTAAGAAGGCAGAAGAAATTCAGTTTTATGCAGATAGTAACAAATCAAAATTCTTTTGTGATGCTCTGAAGGCTATTTGTTGTTCAAAGACTTGTAGTGTATCTCAGCTACACAGTGATGATGAATCCAAATTGATTAACCAAAGAAATAGACATGATCCTAGAGAGATGGACTGAACACTTACTAGTGTCCTCAACTCAATGTAGATTCAACTCAATGCAAAAGATATGGACTTTTTATCTCAAGTTGAAATCAATCAGTACCAAGCTGAAGTTCCAATTGAAGAAGAGATTTTGAATGTCATTCAGTTCTTTTCAAGTGGCAAAGCACCTGGTGTTGATTCTATTCCAACTGAGGTCTAAAAAGTGGGGAATTCATTGTTCATCTAAAAGCTGACTGAAAATTTTTCAGGTTGTATGGCATGAAGAATCTATCTCCCAAGAAGTAAAGTGTGCCTCCTCATCTATATACCTTGATAATCAATGTTTAATGAAGTTCATTTCATCAAGGAAAGCTATAACATTCTTAAATTGAAAAGTCCACACTAAGTTCCTTAAATTTACAAACATTATAATAAATATTCATTCTCTATGAAAAGTAATTTTGATAACAATTAGAATAGAAGCTGTAGGAAACAAAGTGATTTTGTGGTAAAAAATTTAAACATTTTTGCTTCTTTTCAACTGAGATTCTCCTTATATTAATGAAATAATTGAAAATTAGTCAGTTCTAAATAAATATAATTTTATAGGTTGTTTTTATAACTCATGACATTTTAATATGATTATTTTTATTATTACTTTTTAGATGAAATATTGACATTTTCTAAATGTCAATCTTAAAATTCAGTGTTGATACTAATAGAATAAAACTTAATTACTTTCTTCCTCCTATTAAAAATGGAAAGTTTTTCCAATTAATTTTGCATTGCAAAATACATATTTATGTGACAAACTTATTCCATATAAAACACTTCTTCTAAACTTTACTGCTAATTTGAACAACTGAGTTGTTTCAAATCAAAAAAACGTATAGAATTCAAAATTATGAAAAAAAATTGACAATGTCAGTTTTCAGTCTCCAAAATACAAAATCTTTTTGCATTTATTATTTCTGATTCTCCATTCCTAATCCCTGGATCAGTCCTTCATAGACTGCTTTGGTTGTCTCTTAAATGTCTAGAAGACAAAGTTCACGTTTTAGACATATTTTTCAGATTTATTTTAATAGATTATTTTTTCTTAAGTCTCCCTTTGTCCCAACTTCCAAACAGACTTTCAAATTTGATATCATACCTAGAGAAATTGCTTCCTGAAAACTACTCCTTGTAGTCTTCAATAAAGATGAACAATTTACCATAAACAAATTTGTTTTTATTATCAGAGTTCAAACTATATTTCAAAAATTCTGTTTGAAATCAATTTCATGAAATTTGTGAATGAAATTCATAACTCTTAAGTATCTAGAAGATGATTTATAAACAAAGTTAATGCCTTTAATATAACACAATAAAATTATGGAGTTATACATTGTCAGCAAAAAGAAAAATGGCATATATACCAAAGAATTTTTTAGTTTCAGTTACAATTTAGAATTTTGTCCAGTTTCTGTTCCAGCTGAAAAAAAATGGAGAAATTATTTACTTCTATCATGAATTCACCTTTTAGAATTATCAGGTACTAACATCCTATTACAATAAATAATTACATACATGGTTCACCTAGCTGGTACAGTGGATAGAGCTCTGGCCCTGGAGTCAGAAGGATCTGAGTTCAAGTTTGATCTCAGACATATTATACTTACCTACCTGTGTGACCTTGGGCAAGTCACTTAACCCCATTGTCTTGCAAAATATTATATAAACCTACACATATGTATCTATGTATCTATATCATATATGTATTTTAAACATTGATATACATGCATACATATACAAAAGCATATATACAAATAATTTCCTCTAATAATTTATGTTTCTTGAGGGAAGTGAATGTTTACTTTGTGTTTTTGGATCCCAGTCAGCTAGCACACTGACTGAAACTTAGCAGGTATTTAATAAATTCTTATTGATTAAGGCTTTACTAATCATAGTTTGTGGGATTTGAGGAGACCTACCAATAGTTTCACGGTACAATACTAGAACAGCAAACTTGGATCTCCCTATTATAAAATATTTAAGAATCAATTTAATTCTTAATATCTCAACCCACATTATTGCTTTCTGATTGAAATAATGGACTACTTTTACATTATCTTCTCTTTCCTCTGACCTATTATATTTTGATAGTCATATGTTTCAGTGTCCTCAGGATTTGAAATTTCATGAAAACAAAACAAAAAGAAGCTTTTAAAATTTCTTCATGAGAAAGAGTAGATGCAATGATGACAATATAACAGAGAGAAAGCAAGACTATTTCATTCTTGTTTTACTTCTTTTTCTTTTCTCCAGTGAGGAAAATAATATTTGAATTGGAAAAGAAGGAACAAAAATGGATTGAAATTCAAAATAAAGCAGAGAAAGTTGGAGTTACTTAGCTGACCTTGAGATCACATTGCTAGTCTCAGACATTATATCCCCAGGTTTTAAAAAAAATAATTAGAAGATGATTGTGGAAAATGACAAAGAAAGTCATAGATTTAAATAAAAGACATATGCTATTTTTAAGGAAGCAGAGAAAAATTCATTTTATCACTAAATTTAATTTCTTTTAGTTGTATCAAATGACTAGTTATGGATATCTAGAAAATATAGTGTTGATTATACCTAACTAGTATAGTTTCATCCAGCAGATCATGCCAGATTAACCATTTATTTCCCCTTTGGCAACAGAATAAGCAGTTTGATCAATGAATTAGAAATGTTAGTGATTACAGTGTTAGGTTTCAAAAACATGACAATAATGATAATATATTTGTTTATTTGTGTGGCTTCAATAGAATCATAAATATTAAAGATACAGTATTTGACTCTCCTCATTATAAAACAACTTTTTGCCCTTCATAATTTCTCTGCAAAGATATTTTCTATTATTCAGCAATTTTTCAGTCATGTCTGATTCTTCATGATCCCACTTGGGGTTTGCTTAGTAATGATACAGGAGTTGTTTGCTATTTCCTTCTCCAGTTCACTCTATAGATGAGGAAACCAAGGCAAACAGGATTAAGTGACTTGCCCAGGGTCACGCAGCTAGTGTTTGAGACTGGATTTAAATTCATGAAGACTCTAATTCCAAGCAAAAACATTAAGCCATCAAAGACAACATATAGAGATGACAGAGAACTTGGTTTTAATATATAAATATAACTTCCATTAAAAAGATTTTATTTGCGAGTGTTAAAGTTCAATATTTTGGTATTTTCCAAAAATCCAAATAAAAACAAACTGAATAAATATAAAAATATAATACTAAAATATAGCTTAATTAAGAATATATCATGCCAAACTAAACTAAGTTTCCTTTCATTTATTAGTTTACCAGAAAAGTAAATCTTAAAAACGCTTAAGATGTTTATTTCAGCAATGCTTTTGGTTAAGTCCCAATGTCATCCTGGGGAAAGACAAAGAAAATTTTGGTTTCATTGAAAAATATGGTGTCTATTGTAAGGAAAATGATAACCCTTCTGGACTGCTCTGTTGAGATTACATCAGCGATGCTGTGTCCATTTTGGAGTACCAATTTTTAAGTATGACATTTATAAGCTTGGTAGAATTCAGGGAATGAAATCCAAGAGGGGTGAAGGAATTCTTGATCATACCAAATATATACACTGAGAGAATACTTAATAGAGACATAATAGTAGCTTTCAAACATGTAAAAGGCTGCTTTGTGAAAGCAAGATTTTTATTTCCCCAAAAGTAGAATTTAGATAACTGATTATTTTTAATGAAAAAAAATTGACTTCATCTTAAGGAAAAAAAGCAAATAGAATTTCCTTATAAGCAGATCCATACAGAATTATAATGTGATGAAAGGGAATGGGTTTTATTTAACCTCATTTGAGATCTTCAAGCAAAGACTAGAAAACTACTTTTTTGGGTCAAGATAATTTTTGTTTAAATAATGTATGGAGGGTGATATTTGAATTTTCTTCTGTCTCTGAGATTCTGAGAGACTGTCTTTACAGACGGATGTACATTAAAATAATATAGAATCTGACTATTCCTTTGTGTGACAGTAATTAATACTTAGGAAGTGTAGTAACCGAAACCTCTTATTATTGGTGATTATCTCTCTAGAAATGAACTCTCCTAGATAAATTTATCTTGGCTGGTCCTAAACTGGGAGAAATATTATTTATTATTGGATCTATGCAAACAGATGTTGAATGTGATAAGACTGACTAGAACATTTGAAATTCTAAATTCACTTCTACTCTGTGATGAGGCATAAACTGTGGAAAGTGCAATTCTCTAATCTATTTTACTTTTCAAAATTATTTTTTTCACTAAATGGCTGTACTTTCAAATAAATAATTTTAATAATAACTTTTGGTTCTTCCATGACATATATTTCCAAATTTAGTCATCTTTACAGCCCTCTCAGAGTCATTCATTAAAAAAATTATAGAATAAAAATAATTTAGTAACATTAAGCAACACATAAGTAAAGCCTGAAATTAATTCTAGTATATGAAAATTTCTGCCCCCAGACCCACCTCAGCTATGTCTCCCTCCCCCCCCATCTCTTGCTCTCACTCTAGCTCTCTCACACTCTCTCCCTGTCCTCTCTTTGCACCTAAATTATTCTTGTGTCCTTGAATTTTTGGAACAAATTTTTCTTGATACCCATATGAACCACAATTCTATGTATATTGTTTTAAAATATTGAGGTACAAAACTTGAAGCAAATGGAGTAAATGAATTGCCACCTCCATACACTAGAAATACACCATATGTTATTCCTGCAAGTAAAATTTTGTATCCATCATAACTGATCTGTGATCTCGAACAATAGAAATGATTTCATCTATTTTCTTTGTTTGATATCCTGCCTCTGACTTGATATTCTGCAATCGAGAACAACTAAAAGGATTTAAGTTTTAAAAATTAGACCAGAATAAATATAAGATGCAATATATATATATTATGTATATCTGTATATATATATATATATATATATATATATATATATGTCTATGCTATGAGTGTTTTATTTATTTATTTATATTCCCCAACTTAATCAGTGAATATTGACAAAAAAAGTGTAACATGAAAGAAAATTTAATATGAAAGTATAAACCTCTCCATATGTTACTTGCTTTAAAAAATATGTAGTAAATTCACTACATTAATTCAACAATTGATTATTCTTTACTCTAGTTTATTATGGGTATTTTACTTTTTTCAGTAACCCTCTTTTATTTTTTTCCTCATCATTATTCCTATCTAATTCTGTCACTCCAAATTCAAAAAAACATCCTTAGGACAAATAAGTGCATTAAAATAAAACAAATTCACACAGTTCATATGCTTGAAAAGTATGTGTCTCTTTCTTTATCACTTTTTTTTCAGAAACTTGCTCCATTGTGAGTCCTTTAGACAGACTATATGTCATTGCTTTGGTCAAAGTTCTTGAATCTTTAATAATTGTTTTCCTTTAGGGTGTTGTTACTAAGTTCAACAGCTTCTCCTCATTTCTTCATATACTAGTTCCTACTTCTCTGAATTCTGGTGAAGTCATCTCTTTTGTCAATGCTTACCCCATGAAATAATCACCTTACATTCATATACCAATTAGTTCTGTTTTTGAACAATAGATGCTTCCATTCTTTCAGTTCTTTTCTTTCTCTTCTTAACCCGCTATTGGAAGGAGGAACTTTGCTCTACTTGTGAATATACTCTCCTAAGTATTATATTATTCTCCTTTTTCAGCAATCCCCTCCTGATTCCTGATGATTTTTCTATCGAGTCTGATGCAATTTTCCTCCAAAATTATTTTTGTGTATACATTAGTATTTTCCACTCTCTGATTCTTCTGTTTTCCTCCGTTCCACTCCTTCCCCATTTTTATATGCATCCTTAATAACTACGCTTATGTGGAAAAGTAAGTACTATCCTAATTCTTCCTTTCTACACATAGGTATCTCTTTTATTCTACTTTTTGTTTTTCCTTTCAAAACCCTCAGACCAAAGTCAATCTAACTGCAGGGTATTTATTGTTGCTGTTGTTTTGAAATTCATTAATGCCTATAAAGTTACTTTATCTCTCCACATCACAACTAATATTGCATTGATTTTATAGTCTTTTCCAGTTACTGAAATATATTTTTATTTCTAGGTTTCTCTTGATTTCAGCATCTGCTTTTAAAAAAAAAGACTTTATTTATTTTGAGTTTTACAATTTTTCCCCTAATCTTACTTCCCTTCCCCCCACTCCCCCACAGAAGGCAATTTGCCAGTTTTTACAATGTTTCCATGGTATACATTGATCCAAATTGAACGGATGAGAGAAAAATCATATCCTTCAGGAAGAAACATAAAGTAAAAGAGATAGCAACATCATACAATAAGATATCAGTTTTATTTTTCTAAATTAAAGGTAATAGTCCTTGGTCTTCATTCAAACCCCACAGTTCTTTCTCTGGATACAGATGGGATTCTCCATCGCAGACAGCCCTAAATTTTCCTTGATTGCTGCACTGATGGGATGAGCAAGTCCATCAAAGTTGATCATCACCCCCATGTTGCTAATAGGGTTAGCATCTGCTTTTCAAAGTTGTTATTTAGTTCTGGTTGTTTCATAAGAAATGCTTGAAAGTACATTATTTTATTAAATGTCAATTTTTCCTCTATAATTATTGTGCTCAATTTTGTAAACAAATTTAGACTTAATTGTGATTCTCTTTTATCTTTTGAAATAGTCTAAGATCACCTGTGTTTGAAGTTAAAATTCTTATGAAATCCAGACCATAGTTTGTTATTATTTAAAGTTTTTCTTCCTCACTGTTTACAGTATTTTTTCTTTTAAGTTTGAAATTCAGAATTTTTCCTTGATATTTCTTAGATTTTTCATTTGGAATGACCTTCAGGGCAGTGATCAGTAAATTCTTTCTCTAGTTTTGAAAGATTATGGAACATTTTGTTTATAATTTATTTAAATATGCTGTCTAGGATTTTTTTTAAATTATGTCTTTCCTGAAACCACATGATTCTTAAATTATCTCTCCTTAAACCTGTTTTCCAGATGAATTATTTATAAAATCAAATATCTTATGTTTTCTGATTTTTCTTTTTTTATTTTGTTTTGATATTTCTTACAACTTCTTAGAGTTACTTTTATTTAGTTACGATTATTTTTCCCCCAATTTATAGGAAATCCATTATATGAGTAAAAAAAATAGCAGTTTCTGTTTGCAGGTGTTTTAAAATTATCTTTCTCATCTTTATTCAAAGACTGTAATTTTTAATCAATTGGTTTATCTCTTCTCTGTTTTATGCCTCTATTTTTTTCTTTAAGTTTTTCCTTGGAATAGTTATAGCATTCTTATCTCTTAAGTTTAATTTTTATCTAGATGGTGATCTATAATAATGCTCTCAAGTGTTTCATGTATTTTTTTCTATTTATTCATTTCTCCAGACCTAGATCCTGAACTGAAATTTGGGGTCAGGGACAGGATATGGTCTATCTGTAGTCCATCTGATTTTCTTGGAATGACAGCAGTTTTGCAGATAGGTCTCTACCATTCTTGTCCATTCCTTTTTGATTGGCTTTTTGTGGAGTTTCTTGTGAATAAAGAAACTTCCAGTTGTTTCTCATTGGATTTCTTGAATATCATTAATTATGCTTCTGTTTTCAGTGTTTTGTTTGAGTTGATATTTAGGATCTTGGCTACATGTTTTCCACGTTTTTTATTCTAGCAGTCATCTTGGCTGAAAATAGAAAATATCTTCATGAATCTCTTCTTTTGGGGATGGACTTCCACCAAGAACATGTTAAATCCCAACACTCTAGTTATTACCCTACAAGAGGCTTTTTTTAATAAAGAAAAGCAATAAGTCCCTGTTTAGGGGAATTCACATATACATTATCAACAAAAATTAATTGAATCAATCTTATCAGTCAGTCAAGAAAATTAGCCTCATCATAAAATACCAAAACATAATCAATCATATAGGACAAAATGCTCAGAAAATAAAGGGAAGATGCTAAGTTAAGGCAAGATCACATTAAAATGTGCTGTGACTAGTCTAAGATGATTTTCAGAAGATAGTGGGTTTTGAATAAGTCCTTGAAAATATGTATGACTAAAAAAAGGTGATTGTCATATTTAAAAGAAAAAATAGAAATAGCTGCTTTCTTTTAATTTGAATTTACTTTTTTCTCCAAATTTTTTGTATACATGACTATTAAAATAATTAAAATGGCATGAAAAGAATAATCACATTTTAATTTAAAAAATAAATATTGGAAGAGTTAAATATTTGAGTATTAGATATAGTTAATATTTTATAAATTTCAGTGATGTCAAAGTAACTGAGTAACAAATTTAAATAGTGTTCCCTACAGTATTTTAAAAATCGAGTTTTGAGTCTAAATGGACTAATTAAAATTAGTAGTCTAAACACTTGAAAATAGGAGAGAATTGAAATTAAACTTTTCCTTTGTATTCTCTATACTTTTGCACTCACTATCTGATTCTACATGCTTTTGTGACATTTGGGAATTATTAAGTAATATGTAACCAATAAAAACCCACATAATACATAGAAACTAAGTGTTAAAATAACATTTTGTTATTATCATTAACTTAATGTATTATTTTTAAAAATAAGATTAAAAATTTTAGTATAACCAAAGAAATCTAACAGTGCTGATCTTATATGCAATTTGCATAATGAGAAAAATATAACTTTTCCCTTCCTGTATCCTAAAGGATGATTTTGAAAAAACAATGTTTTAGGTTAAAATAATTTCCTCATTGAGAAATATGCTTTTCAATGTTTATGGTTGATGAATCATTTCTCTACTAGAAGATATTGAAGGACAATGTATAAAACAATGTAATTCATAAATTGCCTTTATATCATTTGTAAATGAAATCAATGAGAATATACAAGTAAATATCATATTAAGTATATTTCTCCTTTCATGCAAAGCAGTCTTTTTCACTTTTATTACTTAGAACGATTCTTACAAGTCAAATATAAAGAGATTTCAAAATGATTCATTCTAATTAGCATTAGGGGTAGAAACCATAGATAAAAGAAATTTATAGTTTAACCTAAGTCCTAAATTCTTCCCTGATTTTAGCCTTTATTCCAATAAAACTTTCATTTAAAAAAAGCAAGCAAAAATTATACCTTAAATAACGTTTTCTTTCTCTTTTATTTTAAAATGTTAATAAACAGTGCCATGATAAACAAGGGAGCAACAAAGACAAAGCATTTTAAATAATCTGCCCCTAAAATTTCAAGCAAATTTTTCTTTATGTGAACAAATTTCAACTTGCAGCCTTAAAATTTATAGGAAGTACCATGCTTTTTCTTTCTTGTCAAACTCTTAAAATTCCATAAATTCATTCTTTTAATACTAGGGTCAGTATACTCATGTTCTTCATAGAAAGCAAGTATTGGGGGAAATTAATTTATTTTTAAAATTTGTTTTAGAGAGAGTTTTAAAATGTTACAAAATATTTTGAAAAACTTTTTGTAATAAAAATAAAATCTTTAACTTTTCTCTTTTCCTTCCTTCTATACAAATTATTTCATTTATTATGGAATTATCTCAGATTCTCTATTTAGTATTAAAAAGAAAGAAAATGAAGTGTAGTCAATGTATCCTTTTGAATAAATTGACCCCCTCCAATTTTAACTCTTATTTTAAAGCAAGTCATTAATAATAAATTACTAGGCAGGATGGAAAAGTATTAGCCTTTTTCCAGAAGCTTAGTTATTATGTCTATGGAGAGTCTATGACCTCTGTGAAGTGTTTTTATATGTCATTGGTTTAGAATAAGTTTTAGCTAAAATAATTTTAAACAATTAATAAAAATGAATTCAGTACTATTTTTTCCAGTGTTTTCCAGGATTTAATCTCAAAGAGTTTCTTTTAGAAGAAAAGAATGCGAGAATCTTTTTGCTTTCAGTACTAACTTATAAATATCCTGCTTTCATTAACCAGTTTGGCTAATGAGTTGTGATACATAGTTTCCAGGGTTAAAGACAATGTACATTAAAATTCGCTTTACCCTAAAACTATAAGAACCCTTCTGGGATTGACCTTTTGTGATTCAGTATGTAACTTCAATATTTCATTATGTCTGGGTATAACCCCATTGGTTGTTATAATTGCATAATATAGGTTCAGAAAGAGTAATAAATGGATATTTCTAAGTTTTACATCAGACAAATTAGGTTTTTCTATAACAAAATAAGAGCTAAACATTCCTTACCTTCCATTAATTATGAACTTTATTTTCACCACTTCCTTTTAATAGATATAAGTTCATTTGAGTCAGCTTTTGAAATCACTACTTTGAAAATGTAACTCATTATATAGCTCCAGTGCCCTTTTTGTTGTTATTAGTAATCAGTCCTGACAAGAATAGACCAGGAGAAAACATCCACAAAGTATTAATATAGAAAGAAAATATTTTATATTTGGCTTATTGCACTCCCATAACCCAAAGAATAAAGCAATTGCCAATAGTTCATTGTTAAGGACATTTTTAAAATTTCATTTCTTTCTGAAATAGTATATATCTGTATTTGTGGTTATTTCAGTCCTATATGCTGGATAGCAACTTTCAAGGAATATTTTAAAACATATTAAGTGTGCTAGGCAAGTATTAACTAAATAATGTTTTGTAGTTCATAAATTTCAGGACCTTTTCAAGATTGACTTGTAAGTCTACAAAAGAAGGAAAGTGGAAGCTTTAATAGATTCAGATATACAAGTTAAATATTTCACTAGCAATGAATACATCTTAGGCAAAGGGAAGTATTGTAGTAAAAGGTACAATTCTGTTAAAGAGTGCTATTCCTTGAATGATTAAAAAAAGTGGAAAGAACATTACACTGGGGAATTAGCTGTCATATCGATGAATTTTGGCAATTTGTTTAACCCCATAGGTTTTCCTTTGCTTCCCTCCCTCACCACCCCGCAAAAATAATGATCTCTTAGGATTCTTCAGTTTCTAAGTATTCTACAATTTTAAGAGATGCATTTTATAATTGTTTTTCAACCAGACAAAAAGAAAAAGGAATCTTTGATAGATTGAAAGATAATAAATTCTAATTTGCTGTTTGCCACATAAAATGACTATTAATTAGAATACTTGTAATGAATATTTCTCATTGAAAAATGTAGCTGAAAAATTATCCTTTCCAGTTTTGCTTTGATTTCTACCCTTTATAACATTTGGGTTTCATGGAAAAGAATTGTTTATTTATCAAGAAAAAATGTATTTGGTGATGAAATAGGATTTAAAATGACAGAACAGATATTTGTCATGATATCAGATCTTGAACTTTAATTGATAATGGATAAGATGCTTCACTTGAAAGTACATGACTGAACAGCAACACATCCCAATGTTCTTTCTTTATTCACTTTTCATTTTCTTCTGAGTGAATAATTGGAAAATAGCATGCTACATCAGAGTTACTTAAATGACAATTCGATTCAGCAGACATGAATTAACCCTGTTTAAGGTACAATTGTGACCCTTTTAATTCTTTGGCCTTTCTTAGAAAATGAGGATCCCCACCTCTACTGGCCATCCTTCCTACCTGGTTCTGATGCAGGAAATTATGGGCATAGGAAATATTGTAATTGGAAACAAATGTGGTAATCTTTGTGTACTGTTAAAGTCCTGTAATTGTATATATTGGGTACTGATCTTTGAAACCTTCTTTGCATTATTAAAACAATTGCTCTTGACTTTTACTTTGACCTTGACCATGCTTTCACTGGTGGGTCTAGATTACATAGGTGTGACAGTCATCTTAAACCACTTCCTTCAATGATCTGGGCTACCCTGACCAGAGACATTCTCTCCAATATAAGACTTCCACAATTCCCAAAAAGTAAATGCTCCAATACAGGATGTAAACCACTCCCATAATACTGCCTTTCTCATGGCCATGAGGGAACATTTAAAGAAACTCTCAGGCCTCTCTTTCTTCTGACCTCCTATGCACAAGTTAACCACCCGATGGCCTGTCTGGTTAATCAACAATATCTAAAAACCATGTGACCTCTGAAGATCTCTTAACTTTATCTCTTTATTTGTATTATAATTTCTTTGATACATCTATTTTTCTTTTACACCTGCATTCCCAGTGGATTCAGGAGTTGGGAATATCCAAATTCTCCCACATCAATTCAGTGATGCTTACTTGGTGGATGCAATCTAATTTTTAAGTATTAGAGAGAAATCAACGAGTTTCCCAATTTACTGTTTTTCTAGATTTCTTTAGATTTGTGTTTTCCTGATACCCATGTTTCTTGAATTTAGAATTTTTTAACTTTAACAATAGAACTTTATTTGGCACATTGTGTCACACATTTCACAAAGGAATTTCTTCAAAAACAGGAATGTAAATTTATGAAGCATAAAAAAAGAATACACTGATTTCTTTTTTTTTTTTACCAAAAATTCAACCTTTAATTTGGCATTCAAATTTTTATGAAACTATATATGGATTATAGAAAATAATTTAAGATAGTTTCTGTAAGTTAAAACAGGATGGCAAAAAACCAAGATGGCAGAGGAGGAAGAAGTACAGCCATACTTTCCCAACACAATCTTAGAGTTGCTATAGCCAGAATGAACCCAGATCTTCCTGAATTTGTTTATAGATGTTCTCTGGTCCCTATGCTATATACCTCTGAGGTTTTTTTTTTGTATTTTCTTTGGTTTTTTTTGGGGGGGGTTAATTTAATATTTATTCTCATTTTGTACAATTAATGTTATTTTTACATTAGTAAAATGTTCTTGTTTAAGAGTGAACAAGATACCCCCTCCCCCCATAAATATAGACTTGCTTCAGCTATAAAATAAAGGGGAGAGGAAAAAATTAAAATTAAAAAAATAATAGTAATAATTGTAGGTATGGCCAGGTGGAGCAATGGATGGAGCACCAGCCCTGGAGCCATGAGCACCCGAGCCCACATCTGGCCCCGTATACCCAACAATCACCCAGCCGTGTGCTATGCAAGCCACCCGAACCCCAGTGCCCTGCAAAAACCAAAAAAAAAAGACCCCAAATAAAATAGAATAGTAATAATAGTAGGGATGGCTGGGTGGTGGACAGAGCATTGGCCCTTGAGCCAGGAACACCCAGGTCCATATCCGGCCTCAGACACCCAAGGATCACCCTGCTATGTGGCCCCAGGCAGGCCATCCAGCCCCATTTGCCCTGCACCCCCCCAAAAAAAGAATAATAATAAAAGATGTGCTTGAGTCTTTTTTCCAACACCAACAACTCTGTCATGGGTGGATCACATTCTTTATGATAAGTCCATCACAAAAGTTACTTCCATATTTTTCCAGCGTTGCCATTGCTGATCGCAACTCCCTCCCTTCTTATTTCTCCACTACCTATTTTCTCACTCTATTTCTCTCTCACTCTATTTTCTCTCTCCTTTCACTCTGACTGCTGTAGGGTCGCTGAGTGGTGCAGCAGACAGATCCCTGGCCCTGGGGCCAAGAGGCTCCGAGCCCCCATACCACCCCTTAGGCCCAGCATCCACTTGGCCCTATGGTCCAGGAGAGGCCTTCCAATCCCAGCCCCTTGCAATAAGTAAAAAAGAAAATGTGTTATATATGACCACTCTCCCCCCCATGATCCATCCTCTCCTCCATCACTCACAGCCCCCCTTCCCCCGTCACCCCTCCTTCTTACTCCAGATGCCTATACCCCATTGAGTATATATGCTGTTTCCTCTCCTAACCACCTCTGATAAGGGCAAAGATTCCCTTGTTCCCCCTTGCCTTGCCCCCTTCCATATCATTTCAATAGCTCATTATAATAAAGAAAAATCTTATTATATGAAATATCTTGGCCTATTCCTCCTCTCCTTTTTCTTTCTCCTATTACATTTCCCTTTTTTTCTATTGACTCCATTTTTACACCATATTTTATCTTCGAATTCAGCTTTCTCCTGTGCTTCAGCTATAAAAGCTCCCTCTACCTGTTCTATTAACTGAGAAGGTTCATATGAGTATTATCAGTGTCACTTTTCTATACAGGAATACATGCAGTTCATCATCAAGTCCCTCATATTTTCCTCTTCTTCTCCAATCTCCATGCTTCACCTGAGTCCTGTATCTAATGATCAAACCTTCTGTTCAGCTCTGGCCATTCCAACAGGAACATTTGAAATTCCCTTGGTTCATTGAAAGTCCATCTTTTTCCCTGGAAGTGGACATTCAGCCTTGCTGGGTAGTTGATTCTCGGTTGCATTCTAAGCTCTTTTGCCTTCCTGTATATTGTATTCCAAGCCCTACGAGCTTCCAATGTAGTTGCTGCTAAGTCCTATGTGATCCTGACTGCAGCTCCATGATATTTGAACTGTGTCCTTCTGGCTGCTTGTAATATTTTCTCTTTGACTTGGGAGTTCTGGAACTTGGCTATACTATTCCTAGGGGTTGGCTTTTTGGGATCTCTTTCTCAGGGGGATCGGTGGATTCTCTCCATTTCTATTTTGCTCTCTTCTAGGATATCAGGGCAATTTTCCTGTAGTAATTCTTTGAAAATGATGTCAAAGTTCTTTTCCTGATCTTGACTTTCAGGTATTCCAATAATTTTTAAATTATCTTTCCTAAGTCTGTTTTCCATATCAGTTGTTTTTTCAATGAGATATTTCACATTTTCTTCTAATTTTTCATTTTTTTGGTTTTGAAGTATTGATTCCTGATTTCTGGCAAATTCATCAATCTCCCTGAATTCTATTCTTTGTCTGAAGGATTTGTTCTCCTCAGAGAGTTTTCTTATCTCTTTTTCCATCTGGCCCATTCTGATTTTTAAAGCATTCTTCTCCTCCATAACTTTTTGAACTGTTTTATCCATTTGACCTAAGCTGGTTTTTAGCATGCTATTTTCTTCAGCATTTTTTTGGATTTCCTTGACTAGGCTGCTGACTTCATTTTCATGTTTTTCCTGCATCTCTCTCATTTCTTTTCCCAGTTTTTCTTTTAACTCCCTCATTTGATTTTCAAAGTCTTTTTTAATCTCTGTCATAGCCTGAGCCCAATTTCTGTTTTTCTTGGAGGCTTTAGATGTAGGAGTTTGTGCTTCCTCATATTCAGAATGAGTATTTTGATCCTTCTTGGGTTCATTTGCAAAATATTTCTCAATTGTGTTCCTCTTTTTTCTCTGCTTGCTCATTTTTCCCAGCCTGCTCCTGTTTTGGGGGTGCTTCTTGAGCTTTTGGGACACTCCCACAAGAGTCTCAGTGCGTGAGGCTCTGTCCTCCCTCCTGGTCTGTGAATGACCGTAAGCGCCCCCCTCTGCCATGGGGCCCAGGTTGGGGGGCCCTGTTGTTCTATGGGGGGGCCTAAACTGGGATCAGGATGTGAATGTGGTCAGAGCTCCAGAGTCCTGTTCCAGGGGCAGAGGACAGAGCTCTGCAGTCTCTCTTCACTCCCCTCCCTCAGCTCAATGGGCTCATGCCCTGGGGCCTCCTGCTTACAGGCTCAGCCTGCTTCTGTTTCCAGGTCTGGGCTGCCGAAAGACCAAGCTGCTTGCCCTGTGCCCTGAGGACACTTTGTGCCCGGTGCTCCTAGGAGTGCAGCTCAGGAGACTCCCCTGCTCTTGTGAGCCATGTTTCCCAGTGCCCTGGGGCTGCCTCCGGGAGGCTGAAGTTCTTTCGCTCTGGTGGGCCCCCCCTCTGACGGACCGCCCCTCCGACCCCGCGGAGCAGAGCCTTTCTGCTCTTTTCCAGGTTACCTTGAGTAGGAAAATTGCCTCACTGGGTCCCTTTGTGTGTTCTGTCTCTCGAAAATTTAGTTAGAGTCCTTAGTTTCAAAGATTTATGAGAGAGCTCCTAGGACACCCTCCACTCTTGTCGCCTTACATTGATTTCTTTAGGAACATTTTAGTTCTCAGAAAATGTGAAAATCATTGTTTTACTCAAAGTGAATTAGGTCAGTCAGAAACACTTGGCATGAGGAATTTCTAACTAATTTCATAAGCATGCATGTAGTGTTTTAAAGATTGTAGATTTCATTAAAATATCTCACTTGATTTTCAAAATAGCACTTATTGCATTATTATGAGTGCTTATTTCTACGCACAAGAAAATTAAGGTAAATAGAGGTTAAATGATTTTCCCAGGGTTCCACATGGAAATGGTTTTACATAATCGAACTTCCAGTGCTTAGAAAGATGAAAAGGAACTGAAAAATAGGAAGACAAACACTGAGAGAGAAAAATGCAGACAGAGACAGAGACAGAGAAGCAGAGAGAGGAGACAGAGGAGACAGAGAGAGACAAAGAGAGAGAGAGAGAGACAGAGACAGAGACAGAGATTGTTATTGTGGTCAATAAGATTGCCTTCTTCAAGATCATTTTAGAGGACAAGTATCCACTTTCTCTGATTCCCACTACTTCTACTTCAGTTTATGTTTGGTTAGTCATCTAGCTATCTGTATTGTAGAAAACGAATTTTATTTAGATTACAAAATACACAAATACAATTAACATCTTCTACTTATCTGCTAAGGTATGTTTTAGGATATTCTTAAGCTTTCATATCTCTATTCTCACTTGTCCTTGCAAACATTTGTTTCATTTCTACATAAGCAAATTTGCCAAACTTGAACTAAATATTATCAATGAGTCCTCCTCCTCAACAAACTACCTTTTATTTAATTATGTTATATTTGCTACTTTCTATATATATATATATATATATATATATATATATATATATGAATGTATATAAAGATGCACATACACATAAATATAAGTTACTGTTTCTCCATCACCTCATTCCTCATAATTGATGATGTTTTACCTACTGTACTTCTTTACTCAGTGCATTAGCATGGTTTCTGGCTACATAGGTACATAATAAATGAATTATTTAAAAAGACATGCTGATTCATTGATTGATCAGTTATCTACTTCTTCAAAAACAAACAAAATAATTGAATATAAGGAAAAGCAAAACAACTCATAGAAATATTCTGTGTTTTGCTAGATTCTTCTATGAAAATTTGCATACATATTGCATCATATTGTTGGACCTAGTTCTATTGAATGTCTTTTAATTTTGAGAATAATTTTGTTCTACAATTTCAATTTATACAGAATTTTTTCCTACTTATCAAGTTGTAAGCCTGTCCCTCCTGGAGAATCATTTTTCCCTTTCAAGTAATAGAGTAAAAGACCAGGAAAATCTTATGACCATATATATGAAGCTCCTGTACTCCAACCTATTCACTCAAATCAGAAGCATCCAACTTTTTAGTTCTTCCGAACCTCATGGCTCAAGCAAAATCTCTCAAGGGCTGCATGCAAAATTCAATACCCATCCCTGAATGCAATGAAATTCACAACACCACTAAGTCCAACAGCATGTGACACCCCCATCCCCTAGGATGGACCCCTAGGTCAGTTAATGCCAGGGCCCACAGGTTGAACATACCTGCTCTAGAAAATTATCTCAATATAATTTATGGGGTTTTTATTAGCATCTTAGTCAATATGCCAACTTGAGTTGTATCCTAATAGTCTTTTTAATGACTTATAAGAGGCTTACTGGGTGTAGTAGATATTTTGGTGGGGGGAGATTCTTATTAATCAAATTTCTTTAAAATAGATCATTGTCTTAATTGTTTTTCATTATGAAACAAAGATGAATTTCTCTGGAAAAAGTGGACCCAAATATAATAAGAATCACATACCAGAATTCTGAAACTCTAGGAAAATTAAATTTATAAAAGAAAAACCAACTTGTTTTGTAAATACAAGATTCTCACAGGTGACAATCACTGGCCCATCCCCCACCATGGCTATCACCACCCCAGTAAGAATCTACAAGGGTACTCTGATGCCAAAAACTTGAGGATGAATCACTGAAAGATTTTTCAAGAAAAACTTAGCCACAATCCAAAATTAGAAAGGATTTTTAAAAACATTGTCATTTTACTATGAGTGATTCTAGATAAGGGATGGTTAGGAAAGCACCAAATTGTATCTCAATGTTCTGAGATGTGTTTTTTATTACATTATATTAAAATTATGTCATTTAAATATTAGAGATAATATCATGAAAAGCTATAAGACAATATATACTTTTCATTTTTATATTTAATTCTTGAACAAATAAGTGAGAGGGAATTACAAAGAATAAAATAGATAACTGAGAGTACATGGAATTAGAATAATTTTAGACAAACTGCAACTAAGATAAGAAGGCAAAATCATTGACTCTGGATGGAGTGAGAACTATATCATAAATATCTTTAGAAAGCTTGATATACAAATATATCATGAAATACAAAAAACATACAAATATTTGTCCCAAGAACATATATTCAAAATGTATTATCTAAGTTCTTATATACTTGAACACTTGAAAATTATTATATTTTGAAAGAATTCCCCAAATCACTAATAGAGAAATTCAGATCAAAATAATCCTCAAGTCAAAACAATAATCAATGGGAATAGTAATAGGGCTTTGAATATTGGAGCCTTGGGGAAAGTCAAACATATTAAGGAATTTGCATGGAGCATCAGATTTGCATAGTTATTTTGAAATCATTTGGAATTATGCAAATAAAAGGACTAAAATATCCATATCTGTTGTCCAAAGACAATCTGCTGGGCATGTAATCCAGGGATGCCACTGTCAAATCAGAGGTTACAGATATGCAATTCTATTTATAGTATCACTTACTACTATGTTAGTAAAGAATTAGAGATAAAAATAGATGTCCATTTAAATAAAACTACTAATTCACCTGTGGTATTGATGAGGGAAATGCCATTAGGGAAAGGGGGGACTTAAAAATCTGGTTAGATCTAAGTGAAAAATTTCATAGACCATCTGAGTTTAGGAGTAAGAAAGACTTAGATTTTAATTGCTAGGTTGCACATAGATGCACAAACTACTACAAAGTGTTCACAGGGTACCAAAAGTTCACAAAAAAAAGATAATAACAAAATCATTTAAGAAAAAGGGAAAAAGAAAAGGGAAGAAAAATCTCTAGTTGTACTTAAATATACACAAAGGGCTTCCAAGTTGATACAGCTCATGTGACTTAAATTTTTAAAATTTTACCTGTTTAAATTTATGCACTGAACATGTATTAAAGAACTATATTAGAGATAGAAAACCTCCAACTAGCATATATTGGGCTGGCATTGCCAAGGCAACTGCAGGCAGGACTCTAAATTCAATAAATCTAGTAGCTTTAGAGCATGGATTTATTAAATGTTTGACCAAATATAGCCTGTGAATGATATTAGAAATATCCAAATGGCTCTTGGCAGAAAAATGACTCCCCAGCCCTGACCTACAGTGTGTCAGCACTGCCCTCAAGGACATTACCTCCTTCTGGGAAGAATGTATTATGAAACAGTTAAATAAATAAACAATAATTTGAAGAGGGAAGATTCAGACATGGGGCAAAATAAGAAAAGCCCTGTACCTAGGAATAGGGAAGAACCTAAACAGAAGCATAAAAATTCAGTGCAGCATATCAAGTTGAGTTATCAGCAGGTAAACTAATTTAACTGGAATACAGTCTTCCAGAATGATAATAATAACATGCTGGTCTTTAAAAGTTCCTAAGAACTATATCAAGAAAACTTTTAAATGCTAGACTGAGGACTTGTAGTTTAACTTAGAGTCAATGAGTTATCTTATTTTTGGAATTATATTCAATACATGATGGTACAGTCAGTAAGTGGCACAGTAAATTCTCAAAGACATTCCAGGATATGTGACTTTAGAGAAATGATGTAACTTTTTAGCCTCAAATAATTCACCTATGAAATATAATAAAACTTATTTGATAGGTTTATTTATTTATGGAGTTCAGTGAGAAAACATGTAAATAATTATACAAACCTTAAAATACGATGTAAATGTCATTAGTATTAGTCATTGTCATTGTCATTTTGTTGTTTGGTTACTCAGTGTTAAAAGAATAAATTCCAAACTTATCAGCATACTATTCAAATATGTCTGCAATCTAGCACAAATCTCAGATTTTCTAATTACATCTTATTCAACATTTGATTGATTTGTGTAGTATTTTTTTTTAAATGGAAAGACAGGAGTTCTAATACTGGATTGAAAATGTTATCTGTGACTTCAAGCATTTAACCTGCCTCTTTTCCTATAAAATGAGATGGTTGGACTAACTATCCAATTCTCTTGAAGCTAAAATATTTTCTTCCTATGCATTATCCCCTGAGCATATCTTTTCATTTTCTATTTTTCTGTTTAATTCACATGTCCTTCATACTTCAAACACTTTACTTCACTTGCTATAATAATTTGTTTAACTCATCATTCAAGTCCCACTTCAAATTCTATGTCCTCCATGAAACTTGCCTTCTTCTCATCATCTGAAAGTGACATTCCCACTTCTGAACTTGAACAGCCTATTTTCTTGTCTTTATTTCTTATCAAACATTTGTTTTCTATTATATAGAGTTTTAAAAAATTAATCACTTCTCCTTTTCCTTGTAAATTCCTTTAAGATAGCAAAAGCATCCATCACAATGCCTATACATAGAAAAGAAATATCTATTGATTGGATATTTTTTAAATTTTTTAAAAGTTATTTTGACTTACTTGTTTTTGATTTGGGGTTCTCACTTCTCTCCCTCCCTCCAGCCTCTCCCCAGTCCATTGAGAAGGCAAGCAAGATGATATCAATTATACACGAAAATCATAGCAAAATATATTTCCATATTAGTTCCATATTAGCCATCTTTTTTTTGGTTTATGCTTCTTTTAGACAAACACTTATTTATCACACACAATTGTCATTGTTGGATGAATGGGTGACCAGGTATGAGCATATCTTTGCATATGTGAGTGTATGTTTATGTGCATGAGAATGAGTGAAAGAGACCAACCCAGAGAGAGGCATATTTGAATCATGTAGCAATTCATCTCAGCTACTGATTTTTTTCCTTATACTATGTGGTTTCTGAGTGCCCTCTTCAAAATTCCCTTGGTATGTGACTATTAGGAGCATTTACACATTCTGGCCTCAGAGTACCAGCTTTTCAAGAATGTTTTGATTAAATTATTGCTTTTTTTTCAGTACTTTTGGCATTAGGAATTGAAAATGTCATGGGTATTTAAAGTTAAATATATTCAGCAAATTTGATACATGATAGAAAGCCTCTGCTCTTGAAAGTTTTTTACTTTTTATTTTGATTAAAAAGCTTCAATGAATTGCCAGGATTTGGCTCTTATATTTTGTAGAGCATTTTATGTGGGGTATTAACTGATTAATCCCTTTGCTTGAAGATTATGAAACCTTCGAATCGGGCAGAATTCAACAAATCCAGATTAAGAGCATTTAAGCATTGGGAATAGTGGCTTTCTTGGGGGTTTGAGCAATTATTTTAACTCTCTGCCATTAATAATTGTCCTGCGTTTTAAATTTGTTGAACCAAGAGGGATGACTGGCAGTGTGACTTGTTTTGCATTTACTTCACCAGTAGTTTCCTTTCGCTTGCTACTTAGAAATGAGTATGCTGCATAGAATATAGACATGTACAGTCAAAATCCCTTCTCTCCTCTCCTCTATTGCATTCCCCCTGGACTCAACTCCCTACATATATATCCATACATATTCCCCATGAGCACTTAATAAAAGCTAATGGAAATGGGTAAGACAGAATGTTATTATTACTTTTGTCTGCTTTTTAGGAAAACTAATTCTTGATCCCAAAATTGACTTAAGAGAATGGTATTTTAGATATATAGATCTTAAAGTCCAATGAGTATTTTTCAACTACATTTGCTGTAAGCAATTAATCTTACCCCTAGGATTTGATGCTTTAATTGAGTATTTTGATAAGAAATACACTTTTTCTTATTTAGATATAAAACCCTCTTTTTCTTTGTTATATGGTGTTTAGTCAAGTACTTACATCCAATAAATGTTAAGGAATAATGATAATAATTATTATTTTATGTTAAAAGATGACATTTCCTATGAAATAAAAAATAATGAGTTTGATCAGTGAATAATGAAATGTATTATATTATCCCTTATACTATTTGAAAAAATCTAAAAAATATTAAGGTTAAAGTACAGAGCAAAATCTGAACATTATGCATAATAGTCAATGACAGCATGGTTATCATGTTAATACCAATGCATTTTAATGATGGCTTTCATTTAACAAAAGAAATGAAAAAGTTCTATTATTCTAAGTAGACTTGGCAAATTTACCAATAAAAAGCTTCTGGTCTGCCCATTTTTAATTATTTTCCTGATCAAAATTATTATTATTTATGTTGATCTGTCTCTGAGGATATGTACATGGAGTTCAAGAACATCTTTCACTACTGTCTTTCTATTTTTCCCTTTATTCCCTCTAGTCTCAGTTCAAATTTTATTTTCTTTTGGAGGCCTTTTGTAGACCCTCTATTTATTGTTACCTTCTCCAATAGTAAGGTTAACTTCCATTTACTCTCTCTATATATGCTATGTATAGCTTGGTTACTTAAATATTGCCTTTCCCATTAAAATGTGAGCTCCAGGACTACAATGGCTATGTTTTGACTTTTTTATGTATCTCTAGCATATAGTTTGGCATTTAGTAAACACTTAATAAATGATTTTTGATCAATTGATTGACTGAAAGTTCTAGTTGGTAGTCTGAACTTTTGTTGTAATAAATGGAGTCCAATTTCTGGCAGCTATATCTTGGACTTAAAATTATTGAATTATAAAATCTCTCAGTTGGCAGAGAATTATATCCACTTAATAATCAACCTATCTCTAAAGAAGAAGTCTTTTGACATCATTCATGATGTGTTGTTAACTCTATTCTCCATTGAAGGGGACTCCACTATCTCCTGAGTTCACCCACTTCATTTTGAGATTTGCTTATTGTTTGGAAATCTCTCCTTTACAGTAAGCATATGTTGCCTCTCATAACATAGTTCAAGTGTAATTCCTATTCTTTCTGCATGTTTCTGGATGTGTTCCAACTTTGTAATGGCCCTCCTAAAATATATCATGAAGAAGTAATCACTCTATGCTTGCTTTCTCAATTGCCTTTATTACCTGAATATCATACTCATGTTATAAACAATTTCCTCTTTTATAGTTTAGGAGATTGTATTTCTTCATCTTGTTATCAACCTTTAATTTATTCTGGATTCTGAACTCCCTCTCAAATTTTTAAACTGTCTTTCTTAATTTTCTTTAGTAAATTTGTTTGAAGGTTTGTTTAAGAAAGTATTTTGAGGTACCCATAGTTGTCTTTGGTAATTTCAACCTCTATTTTTTGTTCTTCTCCCTTTTCCCCTGACCTTAATAAAACCTCCTCTTTATCTTCTGTAGGGATCCAGTGGTTTTATTATCTCTTTCTATAACCTTTGTATAACCATATAGTCTTTGTTATTGGAATTTTATTTTATTTTTTTCAATACAATGGTAGTTTTTCAATATTCATCCATTTGTAAATTTATAAAGTCCACGTTATTCTATCATTCCCCCTTTCGTCTCCCCCCCACAAAGGTGAAGAACAGTCTGGTAACAGTTGTACTTGCACATTTATGTTTAAAATATTAGTCATTTTGTGAAAGTGGAATTAAGAACTAAGGGGAAGGAAAAACAAAAGGTTTTTTTTAAGTGAACATAGTATATATACATTCGGATTCTGTGGTTTTTCTCTCAACAGGTCTCTCAGGGTTGTCTTTAATCTCTGAACTGCTGAGAGAAGTTATATCCATCATAGCTGATCATCTTGCAATGCTGTTTTTAACATGTATAATTTTCTTTTCTTCTCCCTTCACTCAGCATCAATTCATGTAATTTTTTCAATGTTTTTCTCACATCTGATCATTCATGATTTAGTATTCCATAACATTCATATACCATAACTTGTTCAGTCACTTCCCAACTGTTGGGCATCCCTCCAATTTCCAATTCTTTCACTACAAAAAGACTTGCTTTAATATTTTTGAAACTGCAAGATTTTTCCCATTCTTTATTTCTTTTTAATATAGATGTAGTATTAGTTTTGCTGAAATCAAAGATTTATTGCTCTTTCTGCATAGTTCCAGATTGTACTCCAGAATGGTTGAATCATTAATGTCCCAATTTTCCTTTGCCCTCTCCAACATTGATTATTTTCCTTTTTTTTAATCTCACCCAATCTGATAGATATGCTGTGGTATTTCTTAGTTGTTTTAATTTATATTTCTCTAATCAATAATGATTTGGAGCATTTTTTAATATAACTATATGAAACACACACATATATGTATATATATGTATATATATATATATATATATGTATAACTTTAATTTTCTCACCTGAAAATTGTCTGTCCATATTTCTTTCACCAATTATCAAATGGAGTATGATTTGAAATCTTATAAATTTGTTTCAGTTCTCTTTATACTTTAGAAATTAGTCCTTTATCAGGTACACTAGATGTGAACATTGTTTCCCAGCTTTCTAATTTCCTTCTAATCTTGACTACATTTTTAGTGCAAAAACTTTTTAATTTAATATAGTAAAAATCATCCATTTTGCAATTTATAATGCTCTGTTTCTTTTTTTTGGTCGTGAATTTTCACTTTTCCATGGATCCAATAGATAATTTCTTGTTCTCTTAATTGGTCTTTGGTAGCACCTTTTATGTCTAAATCCTGAACCCCTTTTTGGCCTTACTTTGGTATAGAGTGTGAAATACCTACTTTTTGCCATTCTATTTTCCAGTTTTCCCAATAGTTTTTGTTTAAAGATGAATTCTTATACCAAGAGTTAGGGGTCTTTGGGTTTGACAAACAGTAGATTACTATACTTATTTACAACTGTTTCTCTAATGCAAAGGTCCATTACTCTATTTCTTATCCAATGCTAGGCAGTTTTGATTATTGCTTCTTGATAATACAGTTTTAGGTCTGGTACAGTTAGCCCACCTTCCTTCATATTTTTTTCATCAGTTCCCTTGATAATCTTGATCTTATGTTGCTTCAGATGAATTTTGTGACGATTTTTCTAACCCTGTCAAATAGTTTCTAGATTTGTCTTGGGAGATAGGCTCACAAGTATTTTATTCTGGCTACAGTTACTTTAAAAGGAATTTCTCTTTTTATCTCTTACACTTGGGCTTATTGTTCATACATGAAAATGTTGATGATGCACATGGGTTAATTTTATTTCCCACTACATTGCTGAGGTTCTTAATAATTTCAATGAGTTTCTCATTGATATATGAATACACACACACACACACACACACACACACACACACACACATACAGACTGATATATAACCATATCATAATATCATCTGCAAAGAATGAAAGGTTTGCTTTCTCATTGCCAATGGTAAATCCTTCAATATCTTTTTCTTCTCTTATTGCTAAAACTCACATTTCTAATACTATGTTGAATAATGTTAGTGTCAATGGGCATCCTTGTTTCATCTCTGATCTTATTGGAAAGGCTCCTAGATCATGCCAATTATATATAATGCTTGTGGAAGGTTTTAGATAGATTCTGTTTATCATTTTAAGAAAAATTCCATTTATTCCTAATCTCTCTAGTTTTTAATAGGAATGGGTGTGGCATTTTGTTGGATTTTCAGCATCTTTCAAAATAATCAGGAATTCTGTTAATTTTGTCATTGATCTGTTCAATTAGGTTGAATATTTTCCTTATATTGAACCATCGCTGCCTACCTACTATAAGTCCTACCAATTATGGGGTATTATCCTGGCAATAACTTGCTGTAATCTCTTTACTCAAATTTCAATTAAGATTTTTTTGCATCAGTATTCATTACGGAGATTGGTCTATAATTTTCTTGTTTTGTTCCTAGCATCAGCACCATATTTGTGTCATAAAGAGAATTTGGCAGAACTCTTTCTTCTGCTGTTTTTAAAAATAGTTTATATAGAATTGGAATTAATTCTTCCTTAAATGTTTGGTAGACTTGTAAATCCATCTGGACCTGGAAATTTTTTTAGGAAGTTCATTGATAGTTTCTTCAATTACTTTTTTTGAAATGAAATTATTTAATTATTTTAATTTCCTCTTCTGTCAATCTAGGTTACTGATATTTTTATAAATATTCGTCCACTTCACTTAGATTTTCAAATTATTTTGCATGCAGATGGGCAAAAAAGCTCTGAATTATCACTTTAATTTTTTTCTTCATGATGATCAGTTCATCCTTTCCATTTTTGATACTAGTGATTTTGCTTTTTTCTTTTTTAAATCAAATTAACTAAAAGTTTATCAGTTGTACTGGGTTATTCATAAAAACCAACTCTTAGTTTTATTTATTACATCAATGGTTTTCTTAGTTACAGTTTTAATAATTTCTCCTTTGATTTTTAGAATTTCCAATTAGGTATTTATTTGGGGATTTTTAACTTGTTCTTTTTCTAACTTTCTAGTTGCATGTTCAATTTATTGATCTATCCTCTATTTTATTAATTTAAACATTTAGAAATTTAAATTTTCCCATAAAAATGCTATGACTGTATCTCACAAGATTTTCTATCAGGTCTCATCATTGTTATTGTCTTGGATGAAATTGTTGATTGTTTCTATGATTCGTTGTTTGATCAACTCATTTTTTTAAAATTAGATTATTTAGTTTCCAATTAATGTTTGGTTTATCTCTCCATGGACTTTATTACATGTTATTTTTATTGCATCAGGATCTGAAAAAGAATGCCTTTAATAGTTCTGCCTTTCTGCATTTGATTGTAAGTTTTTTATTCCCTATAGAATGGCCAAATTTGGTATAGGTGTTTTTCTATTCCCTTCTTTTCCCATTTAGTTTTCTCCAGAGGTCTACTATATATGTAAGTTTTCTTTAAAATCTATTTAACTTTTTACCTTTGTTCTTGCTTATGTTGTGGTTAGATTTATATTTTTTCAAGAGAGGAAGAAGTTGAAGTTCCCCAATATTATAGTTTTACTGTATATAACTCCCTGTAATTTGTTTAGTTTTCTTTTAAGAATTTGGAAGCTATGACAATGGTGCATATAGGTTTAATAAATATATTATTTTATTGTCTATGGTGCCTTTTAATAAAATGTAATTTCCTTCCTAATATCTTCTAATGAGATCTATTTTTGCTTCTGCTTTGTATCAGATCAGAATTGCTGCCCCTGATTTTTTTACTTCCACTGAAGCACAATATATTTTGCTCCAGACTTGTACATTTTCCCTGTGCACGTCTCCTTGCTTCAAATGTGTTTCTTAAATTTTAACATATTGTAGGATTCTGATTTTTAATTCATTCTACTCTCAGTTTCATTTCTATGGGAGAGTTTATTCCACTCACATTTATAGTTAAGATTACTAACTTTGTATTTCCCTTCATGCTATCTTTTCCCATTTACACTTTTTTCTGTCCTTTCCCATTATACCTCTTCAGCAATATTTTGCTCCCTTTCCCTTCTAACTTTTCTTTTTAATTTTAACTTTTAGTCTACTTTTGCTTTTTGCCTTCCCTTTCATCAGTCCCTTCTTCCTCTTTCTTTCCCTTTCCTCCCAACCTCTCCATTTCCCTGTAGGGTAGGATAGATTTTCAAATGCAGTGAAGAATGTATGTTATTCCCCCTTTGGTCCACAACTATTGAGAGTAGGATTTACTCAGTGCTCAAACTCTCCTTTTTATCCCCTCTACTATAATAAGTTTTTGTGCCTCTTAATGTGGCATTTATTCATGCTCTAATGCCCAGCCTTCTCTTAGTAGGATTCTTTGTTTCATTTCTTCACTGTTTTAACATTGACTTTAACCTAAAACACCTCTGTCAAACTACAATTCTTTTATCTGATTTGATAGCAGTACCTTTCTCAAGATTTGATTGCCTCATAGTCTCTTTGGAAGTACACTGTCCTGTACTGTGCCATTAGAAGTGCACTTCTCAGGGGCGACTAGGTGGCGCAGTGGATAAAGCACCAGCCCTGGAGTCAGGAGTATCTGGGTTCAAATCCAGTCTCAGACACTTAATAATTACCTAGCTGTGTGGTCTTGGACAAGCCACTTAACCCCATTTACCTTGCAAAAACCTAAAAAAAAAAAAAAGAAATCCGCTTCTCCAACATCATAAATAGCATCATCTGTTTTCAAGTATCCTCTATGGACAAACACTATTCATGAGCTAAAATATCACATAAAACAAAATCATTTCATAAACCATTTATACCCTTCCCCTCTAAGTATACTCTCTCTATAATTGTAACTAAAGTATCTAATAAAGCAAAATAATTCAGCATCTGTTTATGTCCAGTTCCTCTAAGAACACTTTCTCCCACTGTGCTTCTAGAGCACTTTCTAACTAAATAAGGAATAAGGAAAGATAACTTCATGATCTATTTATATCCAGACCTTCTAATTATACTCTTTCCCTCTGTCCCTATTGGACCACAACTATCCCTAACTAAAATATCTAGCAAAGTAAGATCACTTCATGCTTTAATTATGTACAGAATCTCTAAGTATTCTCCCTCCCTCTTTCCTAATAGAAAATATAATCCTGGTAATCAACATTGCTTTATGACTCATTTATACCCATACAGTCCAAGTACAATCCTTTCAACTATATTCAATACTCATTAGATAATGCATTATTAGTTAAAAATTCAACATTTTTGCAGTCATCCTATACACATATCCTCTCTATAAGAATATATCTTTTAACTCTCCTTAGAGAAATGCAGTTCACAAGAATTATGTGTATTATCTTCTCTTCTAGGACTGAATACAGTTTAATGTTCTTGACTAGCATTTTCCCCCTTTCATTTTCATGTATATGTAACTCTTGAGTCTTGTATTTGAAGATCAAATTTTCTGTTCAGATCTGATTTTTCTGTCTAAAAATTTTGGAAGTCTTCTATTTCAATGAAAATCCATCTTTTTTCCTAAACGAATTTTATAGGTTAATTCTTGGTTGTAATGCAAGATCCTTTGCCCTGTGGAACATCATATTCCAAGTCCCCAGATCCCTTAATGTTGAAGCTGATAGGTCCTGTGAAATTCTAATTGTGCTTCCTTTGTATTTGAATTGTTTCATTTTGTCTGCTTGCAATATTTTCTACTTTAACTGAAAATTTTTATATTCCCTGAAGTTTTTGTTCTGGGGGTCTTTTCTGGAGATGTTTTTGGATTCTTTTGGATTCTAATTCTAGGATATTAGGGCAATTTTTCATGATCATTTTCTGAAAAGTCTTTTATAGTTTCTTTTTTAGATTGGGGCTTGATCTATTTTTCTAGGTTGTTTATTTTTCCTTAAAAGTATTTTGTGTATTCCTCTATTTTTTCAGCCTTTTGCTTTTGTTTCTATCAAAATTAGAATTAAGGAAAATAAATACATAAGAAATATTTTTTTAAAAAATAGATGAAGTGTTCCTCAGATTATGAAGGATTTTGTTTTGTTTTGAATGGGGATAATATACAAATGGGGATATCATTGCCCATGGCAGGTTTTCCTTCCTGTCTATCTTCTCTATGCTTCAGGATCAAACATTCTGCTCAACTCTGGTTGCTTCACCTAGAAAGATTGAAAGTTACCTAATTCATTCTTTTCCCCTGAAAGAGCATGATCAGCTTTGCTGGCCAGTTGATTCTCAATTGCATGGAGATAACATTGTCCATAGCAGGCTTAATATGGTTGTCCTAGTTCTCTGAACTGCTGAGAGGAGCTGCTTTCATCAGGTTTGATCATCACACAATGTTGTTAATGTGTCCTTAGTTTAATCAACTAGTGTAAAGAAAACTCTTATAAGAGCTCATCTTAATAATCCTCCAAATGACATTTCATTTTATTCTTAAACTTTTTAACTAAAGCTCATTGTGGTAATAAGCAAATGGGGAAGGTTGTAGTTGTTTTTTGCAGTTTTGCTTTCTTTTTGAGTAAAGGGGCACTTTTGGAAGTCCACACCCTATAGACTTAAATTAATCAAACTTTCATGCATATATATTAGGAGTTTTGTTTCTCTGCCTAGTGAGCATAATTATTTTTGAAAAGGTAAAATTATATAAAACCTTCAAAAATAGGGTTGGAGCCAAGACAATAAAGTAAAAGCAAAGACTCCCAAGAACTCTCCTCCAAACCACTCCAAATACCTTTAAATAATGACTCCAAGCAAACTCTAGAATGGCAGAGTCCACAAAAAAGACTGCCCGAAATAATTTTCCATTCCAAGAGAATTTAGTACATCTGTCAGAAGGATCTGTAACACTGCAATTAGAAAATACCACAGAGTAGTCTGCACTGCACCTGAGATACCTGAATCTAGTTATACAAGAATAGTCTAAGGGGTTCTTGGTTCCCTAGGGGCACCTGGGTCAGGGCAGCAGTGGTAGTTCCTAGTCCTCTTAGTCCAGGGTTTACCAAGGACAAGTAGGAAGTACAGCAGGAAAATTTTGCCACACTACAGTGAGAAGGCAGCCCAGTCCAGGGTAGGTTTTACATTAGACCCAGCCCCAGGGGACCAGAGGCAGGTCTGGGGAGCCACCCAGCAGCTGGTTCCAGAGTGCTCAGCCTATGAGCTCTAAGGGTGTCAGGGAAATTACAGAGGTCTCCTTACTATCCCTGAGGCAAGATTCTATTGCTTCTTCCATACTCATATCCAGGGTGCAGTCTGGGGCCCCAGTCTCAGGAAGAGGATCAGAAGCACAACGGAACCCACTATCTGCAACAGAGGAGGGATTCCCTTCATGGTTCCAGGGCAGAAAAGAGTTCTTGGGCTCATCTACAGACCAGAACACAGGCCAGGAGAATAGTCCTAAACTCACATAGACCATGGAGGAATTGAGAACTTACAAGTCCCTGGGTAGTTTCCCTAAAAGAGATGCAAAAACCTTCAAAAGCTTGTGACTGTGTTTTCCACCTCTGCTTCCATCAGCAGAGACCCACATTAACAAAAAAAAGCTTAAATCAAATCATAGGCTAAGGAAATGAGAAAACAACAGAAGAAAATAAAATCTGACCATAGACAAAGACTTTGGTCCTATGGAGTATCAAAATACACACTCAGAAGATAACAATCAAAGCTCCTACATCCAAAGCTTCCAAGAAATATATGAATTGGTCTAAGGCTATGGAAGAGCTCAAAAAAATTTGAAGATCAAGAAAGTGAAGTAAAGGAAAAATTGAGAAGGTAAATGAGAGTGATGCAGGAAAATGAAGAAACCAAGTCAGCAGCTTGGTGAAGGAAAGACAAAATACTGAAGAAAATAACATCTTAAAAATCAGTTTGACACTCAGCCAAGATGGTGGAGAGAAGACAGGCACTGTGATAAGTGCTCCTCTTTCCCCTCAAAAATAACATGACAGAAATCTCTTACCAGAAATTCGATCAAGAAAACCCAGAAAGAGAAGCTAGGAGAACACCTACCAAGAAGTTCTGTCTCAGGGGACTTTGGGTGAACCAGGAGACAAGAGCAGAGGAACAGTGTGGGGACATCAACTGGGGGAAGACAGAGGGCAAGCCTCAGCCATAGAGACTTTGGTGAGTAGCAAGTTAGAGATCCAACTTTAGCTGTGAAGTCTTTGGAGGGAGGGAGAGGAACTACAGGAGGGTGAGTTCCAGGACAGAGTCTCAGAGCACACCTGGAGAATAACCAGCTGGACCAGGGACCTGAGATCCATACTTTCAGCAGAGCCCTTTGCCCAGAACAAATAATAAACAACCTCCCCCAACCACCACCACCACCCCTTCAGGGCAACACAATTCACTCAAAGGAAAGAGATAAACTCCCTCCCCCAGGGCCCAGTCCAGCATTCAAGGTCAACTCAGACCCTGCTGCGAGGAACTCAAACATTCCAGAGAAAGAAACCAGCAAGCCCTACTGGCTTGTACTTGGAATTACTAAGACAAGTGAACAAAGCCTCTAAGATCTTCAAAGGCAAATCTCTGAGAGCCAGCTCCCCCCAACCAACACAAGATGAAAAAAAGGCCAGAGAAAAGGGGGACCCAGGAAGAAATACTTAGAAGTAACAGATTCTAACCTAGAGAGATCTAGCACTGCTAAGGACAATATGAATTGATCTCCAGCCCAGAAAGACTTCCTTGAAGAAAACAGGAAGAAGTTTAAAAATCAATTGGAAAAATTGGGAAAATATGCTCAAGAGAAAATTAACACGTTTGCAAGAGAAAATTAACATCTCACAACAAGAAAACAAATCCTTGGAAAATATAATTGGACAGATACAAAATGAGAATAACTCTCTCAGATCTTCAAATGGGCAAATGCAAAAAGAAAATGATTCTTTCAAAACCACACTTGGGAAAATAGAAAAGTCCTTCAAAAATAGAACTGACCAACTGGAAAAGGAGTTGCAAAAGATAAATGACGACAAATCTTATTCTCTAAAAAACAGAATGGAATTGGGGGGAACTAATGACTTCATAAGACAACAAGACTGTCTTAAAACCAAAAGATTCAAAAAATAGAAAAAATGTAGAATACCTCATCAGCAAAACCACTGCCCTCAAGAACAGATCAAGAAAGGAGAACCTGAGAATTATCAACCTTCTGCCTGGACTGAATATTACAGGAGTTAGTGATGGAAAATTGCTTTGATATCATGGAACCATAGGGCAAAATAGTTATTGAAAGAATCCATCATCCCCCTCTGGAAAGAGATCCTAAAATGAAAACACTAAAGAATGTTGTGGCAAAATTCCAGAACTATCAGATAAAAGAAAAATTCCTACAAGCATCCAGAAAGAAAACATTTAAATACAAAGGAGCCACAGTAAGGATTACACAGGACCTTGATGCAGCAACATTAAGGGATTCAAGGGCCTAGAATGAGATGTTCTGAAGAGCAAGGGAGCTTGGAATGCAGCCAAGAATCTACTACACAGCAAAGCTGAACCTTCTCTTCCAGGGAAAAAAGATGGACATTTAATGAAATGGGAGACTTCCAAGATTTCATGATGAAAAAATGAGAGCTAAATAGAAAATCTGAACATCAAACAGGAGGCTCAAGAGGCAAATGAAAAGGTAAAAAAAATGCTATCCAATAAGATGAAACTGACTATATACCCACTTAGGAGAAAGAGTCTCATAACCCTTGAGAATTACAGAGAATATTCATAGCCAGAAGTGATGGACACTCATAACTTTTCTGTGACTCAGATAGAATGATTTAAGAACAATATCTCTTTAAAAAGGTGGGCAGTAAGGAGAAGGGAGCTTAGACAGAGACTGAATTGGGTAAAGCTCATTACATCAAGAGGTACAAAATACCCGCTGTAATTGAGGGGAAAAAGAGAGGAGGTGAGAACCATCTGAATCTTCATCTCATCAGATTTGGCATAAATTCAACTTAGACACACTTAATCAAGTTAAGAAACTTGCCTTTCAAGCATTAAAAGGGGAAAAGGGGAGGGGGGACAGGAAGGGGGAGAGAAAGGGGAACTAACAGAAGGAAGGGAAGAAAGGGAAAAGGGAAAGGGGAGGGGGTTGATATAAGAGGGCCAACACACTGAAGGAGGCAGTATTCAGAAACAAAACACTGGGGAATATGGATAAAGGGAAAAGGGGGGAAATATAAACAGAAGAAAGATAGCTTGGAGGGAAATAAAGAGTTAGTAGTTCTAACTTTGAAAGCTAATGGGATGAACTCTCTCTTAAAAGGTAAGTGAATGGCAGAATGGATTAAAAATCAGAATGCTACAATATGCTGCTTACAAGAAACTCATTTGAAGCAGAAAGATACATATAGAGTAAAGATAAAAGGTTGGAGAAAAATATATTTTGCTTTAGCTGAAGTGAAAAAAGCAGGGGTTGCAATTCTTATCTCAGACAAAGCATCTGAAAAAATAGATCCCATTAAAAGAGATAAGAAAGGAAACTATATCCTCCTAAAAGGTACCATAGACAATAAAGTAATTTCAATATTAAATATGTATTCACCCAGTGGGACAACATCCAGATTCTCAGAGAAGTTCAAAGAGCTACAGGAAGCCATAGACAGCAAAACTCTACTAGTGGGAGACCTCAATCTCTCGCTCTCATATTTAGATAAATCTTATCATAACACAAACAAGAAGGAAGTTAAAGAGGTAAATAGAGTTTTAGAAAACCTAGATATGATAGACCTGTGGAGGAAATGGAATGGTGACAGAAAGGAATATATTCTTTTTTTCCTGCAGTACATGGCACTTACACAAAAATTGACCATGTACTAGGACATAAAAACCTAATGATCAATTGCAGAAAGGCAGAAATAGTGAATACATCTTTCTCAGACCATAATGCAAAAAACACCATATGCAATACTGGGCAAGGGAGATATAGACCCAGAACTAATTGGAAACTAAAGACCCCATTTTAAATAATGAGTGAATCAAACAGCAAATTGTAGGAAGAATTAAATATTTCATCACAGATAATAACAATAATGAAACAACACACCAAAACCAATGGGATACACTGAAGGTGGCTGTCAGGGTATATATTCTATCCTAAAATGATTACATGAATAAATTATAGAAAGAAGAAACCAATGAACTAAATATACAACTACAAAAATTAGAGAAAGTACAAATTAAAAACCTCCAATTAAATATCAAATTAGAAATTCTAAAAATTAAAGGAAAAATTAATAAAATTGAAAGCAAAAAAACTATTGAACTAATAAATAAAACCAAGAGCTGGTTTTATGAAAAAGCCAATAAAATTGATAAAACTCTAGTCAATTCAATTTAAAAAAGAAAGAAGAAAACCGAATTGCTATGATAATAAATGAAAAAGCAAGTTTTACTGTCAATAAGGAGGAAATTAAAATAATAATTCAGAATTATGTTGCCTCACTCTATGCCAATAAATGTGACAATCTAAGTGAAATTGAAGAATATTACAAAAATATAAATTGCCCAGATTAAATGAAGAGGAAATTAAAAATCTAAATAATTCTATCTCAGAAAAAGAAATTCAACAATTCATTAAAGAACTCCATAAGAAAAAAATCTCTAGGGCCAGATGAATTCACAAGTGAATTCTATCAACCATTTAAGGAACAATTGATTCCAATTCTATATAAATTCTTTGGAAAAATAAATGAGGACAAAACTCTGCCTAACTCTTTCTATGACAGCAATATGGTGCTGATACCTAAACCAGGAAGAGTTAAAAGAGAGAAATGAAATTATAGACCTATCCCCCTGATGAATATAAATGCAAAAATCTTAAATAAAATCTTAGCAAAACTATTACAACAAACTATCACTAGAGTAATACATTATGACCAAGGATGATTTATCCCAAGAATGCAGAATTAGTTCAATATTAGGAAAACTTAACATAGTTAATTATATCAATAACATACCTATCAGAAATCATATGATGGTTACAATAGATGCTGAAAAAGATTTTGACAAAATACAGCACCCATTCCTATTAGAAACACTAGAGAATGTAAGAATAAATGGTTTGTTCCTTAGAATAATAAGCAATATCTATCTGAAACCATCAACAAGCATTATATGCAAAAGGGATAAGCTTGAGGAATTCCTAATAAAATCAGGGGTGAAACAAGTATACCCATTATCACTACTACTATTCAATATTGTATTAGAAATATTAGCCTCAACAATAAGAAAAGAAAAAGAAATTGAAGGAATTAGAATAAGAAAGAAGGACACAAAAAAGCCTCACTCTTTGCAGATGACATGATGGTATACCTAGAGAATCCCAAAAAGTCATCTCAAAAACTACTAGAAATAATTAGCAATTTTAGCAAAGTAGCAGGATATAAATTAAACCATAATAAATCCTCAATATTTCTATATATGACCAGCAAGATAGAGCAGAAAGTCCTAGAAAAAGAAATCCCATTCAAAGTAACCTCAAACAAAATAAAATACCTGGGAGTCTACCTGCCAAGGCAGGTTCAAAAACTTTTTGAAAACAATGGCAAAACTCTTCTCACACAAATAAAATCAGATTTAAATACCTGGGCATACATCATCTGTTCATGGACAGGTCAAGCTTATATAATAAAAATGACAATTCTACTAAAACTAAATTACTTGTTTAGCACCCTACCAATCAAAATTCCAAAAAAATTTCTTTAATGAGTTAGAAAAAGTTGTAAGTAAATTTATATGGAGAAATGAAAAGTCAAGAATTTCCTGGGATGCAATGAAAAAAAGTGTAAAAGAAGGTGGTTTAGCCTTGCCAGATCTAAAATTATATTATAAACATCAGTCATCAACACTGTCTGGTATTGACTAAGAAATAGATTTGCGGATCGATGGAACAGACTAGGTGCAATAGCAGGAAATTATTATAGTAATCTGCTGTTTGATAAACCCAAAGAGTCCAGCTATTGGGATAAAACCTCTCTCTTCAATAAAAATTGTTGGGAAAATTGGAAGTTAGTATGGAATAAACTTAGATTAGACCAACACCTCACACCCTATACCAAGGTAAGATCCAAATGGATACAGGATTTAGACATAAAAAACAATATTATAAGCAAACTAGAAGATCAAGAAGTAGTTTACCTCTCAGATCTATAGAAATGCAAACAGTTTATGACCAAGCAAGTGATAGAGAACATCATTAAAAATAAACTAGACAATTTTAATTACATTAAGTTAAAAAACTTTTGTACAGACTTTAACCAAGATCAAAAGATATTTAGTAAATTGGAAAACAATTTTACAATTAGTATTTCTGACAAAGGACTCATTTCTAAACTACACAGAGAATTGAGTCAGATTTTCAAAATAACAAGCCATTCCCCAATTGACAAATGATCAAAGGATATGCAAAGGCAATTTATAGCTGAGGAAATCAAAGCAATCCATAGTTGTATGAAAAATTGTTTCAAATCATTACTTTTAGAAAAATGCAAATTAAAGCATCTCTGAGATATCACCTCACACTTCTCAGACTGGTCAATATGACAAGAAAGGACAATGATCAATGTTGGAAGGGATGCAGGGAATCTGGGACACTAATACACTGGTGGTCCTGTGAACTCAACCAACCTTTCTGGAGATCAATTTGGGATTATGCTCAAAGGGCAACAAAAATGTGCATACACTTTGACCCAGCAATACCATTACCAGGTCTATACCATGAAGAGATCATTAAAAAGGGTAAAAACATCACTAGTACAAAAATATTTATAGCAGCCCAGTTTGTGGTGGCAAAAAAATTGGAAATTAAGTGAATGTCCTTCAATTGGGGAAAGGCTTGACAAACTGTGGTACATGTATGTCAATGTACATTGTTCTATTGAAAACCAGTAAGGATGAAATTCATGGAAGCCTGAAACAATCTGCATGAACTGATGCTGAATAAGATGAGCAGAACCAGAAAAACACTGTACACCCTAAAAGCAGCATGTGGATGATGATCAACCTTGACGGACTTGCTTATTTCATCAGTGCAACTACCAGGGACAATTTTGGGCTGTCTGCAATGGAGAAAACCATCTGTATCCACAAAGAATTATGGACTTTGAACAAATACCAAAGGCTATTACCTTTAAATTAGAGGGGGAAAAAAGTTGTCTTATTATGTAATTTTACTATGTCATATTTTATTTTTCTTCCTTAAGGATATGGTTTATCTGTCATCACATTCCACTGAGATCAAAATATAAAATGGAACCAATATAAAGGCTAACAGAATGGCTTGTTTGGGGGGTGGGGGAAGGAAGCAAGATGGGGGGGGGGAAATTGTAAAACAAAATAAATAAAATCTTTCAAAAAATAGTTTGGGTCAAATGAAAAAAACAGTTCCAAAGACCAATGAGGCGAATACATTAAAAATCAGAATTGATCAGATGAAAAAGAAGATATAAAAGCTCTCTGAATTAATTAACACTTTAAACTATAGAAAAGAGCTCAAGGAAGCTAAAGATTAAGAAATCAAGAAAGAAATGAAAAGAATGAAAAAACTGCAAAAAAATGTGATGTATCTTATTAGAAAAACAACTGACATGGAAAAACAGTTGGAGGAACAATAATTTTTAAGATTATTTGACTACTTGAAAGTCATGATCAAAAAAAACAGGCTCATAATCACTTTTCAATAAATTCTTCAGGAAAACTGCCCTGATAGCCTAGAAGCAGAGACTAAAGTAGAAATTGAAGCAATCCACTGATCACTTACTTAAAGAGATACTAAAATGAAATATTTAAAATATTATAATCAAATTTCAGAACTCTCAAGTGAAGGAGAAAATATTGCAAGTGGCCTGAAAGGAATAATTCTAATATTGTAGAACTACCATCAAGATAACACAAGATTTAGCAGTTTCTACATTAAGACCTCATAGGGTTTGGAATATGATATTCCAGAAAGCAAAAGAGTTTGCATTTCAATTGAATCAACTACCCAGCAAACCTGATCATACTCTTTCTGGAGAAAAGAATAAATTAGGGGACTTTCAAACTTTCCAGCTAAAATGACTAGAGTTAATAGAATGCTTGATCTTGAAGCATAGAGGGTAGACAAGAAGGACAAATCATGAAGGATTTAATGATATGAAACTGTGTGTATTACTGCATGGGTAGATGATATAGATACCTCATAAACCTTCTCATTTATTTGGGCAGTTAGAGGGAACTGAATATGAAAGTATAATATATTACAAAGATGGGGTTAATGTATAAGGAAGGAATGTACTGGAAGAAAGGGAGAGATAAAATGGGGTAAGTTATTTCTCATTAAAGATACATGAAGGGGCGGCTAGGTGGTGCAGTGAATAGAGCACCGGCCTTGGAGTCAGGAGTACCTGGGTTCCCATCCAACCTCAGACACTTAATAATTACTTAGCTGTGTGCCCTTGGGTAAACCACTAAGTCCCATTGCCTTGAAAAATCGGAAAAAAAATCATGAAAAAACGTACATGCATACTCAATTAGAAATCTATCTTACCCTAGAAGAAACTAGAAGAGAAAAGGGATCAAAGCACAGGGAGGAGTTGTGTAGGTGGCAGAAGAAAGGCAAGTTCATGGGAGATAGTAGTAAGATGCAACACAATTTTGAAGAGGAACAGGGTGAAAGGAGAAAGTGAATAGAATAAATGGAGATTATGGGAAAAGGAAGAAGGGAAATACAATTAGCAAAAGCAATTGTGGGAAAGAAATATTGAAACATTTTCTCTAATGAACTACCTAATGAATAAAGACTACTATCCATCCCAAAGACAGGGTTAATGGTGTCTGACTACAGATTGAGACATTAAAAAAAATGAATTAGAATTAGCATTCAAACCAATAAGGGCAGAAGTATATGATCTTCTAGTAAGAAATAAGCACCACTTTGACAGTTTTTAGAAGACATAGTAATCACCTCCAATAGAAATTTTAATGGTAGAATTGTATTTTTAGGATTATCTGAAATATCCTGATTTACTTTTATCTGTAGGAAAAATAAACACATTTAAATTAGGGGTAAAAACATAAGAAAACATTCTAAAATTATTCATGCTTTTGTTTATGTATATTTGCAGTATTACATGAGTTATGTCCTCAAATTCTTTAGGAATGACTTTAATCTGAACTGTCTATTAACCCCAAAACTTAAGGCATAGATAGTGGGGAAAGATAAAAACTATTTTCTTCCATTTCAAATATATCTTAATACTTTAAACAAATAAATATCTGAAGAAAGCTATTACCTAATATATAACTACAAAAGTTGCACAGTAGGCATAGAACTGAGAAGTTCAGAATATCTGAGTTCAAATTTAGCCTCAGACACTTACTAGCTATGTGAACATGGGGAAATCATTTAACCTCTGCCTGGATCACTTGTCTCATTGGGAAAATTAGGATAATAATAACACTTGCCTCTCAGGGTGATTGTGACAATCAAATGAGATAATAATTGTTAAACATTTAGCAGTGTCCGACGAATATATATATGTCTGAAATGTAAATGAGTTATGATCCTCATCCTGGTCGTCATCATCATTATAATCATTATTTAATGCAGTAAGTGATGATAGTTAATTATCAAAGGGAAGAAGAAATAATAATAGAGGTCAAAATAGGTTAGCTGTTGGTTGTAGGATGAATAACAGAGATTAAAAAAAAAAGATGTCTTTTGCAAAAGGCCATGGTTTGATTTTAAAAGAATATTCCTTTATGTTTCCAGTGCAATGAAAATTTCCATTGATTCTTTTTTTTTTATTTTTTTAGGTTTTTGCAAGGCAAATGGGGTTAAGTGGCTTGCCCTAGGCCACACAGATAGGTAATTATTAAGTGTCTGAGACCGGATTTGAACCCAGGTACTCCTGACTCCAAGGCCGGTGCTTTATCCACTTACACCACCTAGCCGCCCCTTCCATTGATTCTTAATATTTCTCTTTCCCATATTGCTTTATTTTTGTTCTCTCTATAATTAGGCTTTAGATTTCTCCCAGGGTTTATTTCATTTAAAAAATTGCCATCCTGCAAAGGTGCTATATATTTCTCATTTTAAAGGGATTGCCTTTTTATTACATGCTAGAATTATCTTTTATAAAGAGAATTTTAATAACTAACTTGACAAATACAGATGGATCAGTTAGATTTTTACTTATATACTGTTCAGTTTTTAATTCAAAACAGATCTTGTTTAATCAAATTGAATAGACAACTTGCAAAGAATTTATTTTAACTACTAATCTAAATTTTACTTTTACAAAATGCACATTAGAAACTAATGTTTGGGACAGCTAGGTTGCACAGTGGATAGAGCACCATCCCTGGAGTCAGGAATACTTGAGTTCCAATCTGGCCTCAGACATTTAGTAATTACCTAGCTGTGTGGCCTTGGGCAAGCCACTTAATCCCACTGCCTTTCAAAAAAACTAAAAAAAAGAAACTAATGTTCAAGGTCAATTTTGCTATTATTATTTCTTACTTTATAATCATTTGTAAGTGCTTTTATGTGTCTTGCATATTCAATAATATTTCTGATAGAATGAAAATTAAGGAGGAACAAGAAAGGGATAACTCTTTCACAGTGAATTATCACCTAAACTGTAAAATTACATAAAAGGTAAAATAACAAACAGATGGAAGTTATGATCATACATGATCATTTATGCTCTTCATTTTCTTTCAGACAAAAGCAAAATATCTCTATGAAATATCCTCCCCCCCCAAGCACACAATTCCATTCCTTTCCACCTCTAGTATGAACATGCTAGAGCAATTATTTTCTCTTATGTATAATCAAGCTGGTTCTCTTACTTGCCTATAAGCATGTATTAATCTTCCCAGTTCTTAAAAAGAAATGTCTAGCATTGGCATTTTTCATCTCAAATGAAATACTAAGTTATTGCCTTCCTTTCATTGCTACATTTTTCTGAAAAGGATTTTTTTACTTTTTTTAAATTTATTATTAATGCCTCCAAATATTTTTTCTCAATTGCTTGCAAAGATAGATGCAAGCTTTTGAATTCCAAATTTTCTACCACTCTCCCTTCCAATTCTCCTCCCCATGGCAGCAAACAATCAGATATGAGTTGTAGTTGTACAATCATGTTTTGCATAATTGCATATTATTTATGTTATGAAAGAAGACTTAGTGCTAAGAGGGAAAAGATGAGAATAGTGGTACAAATATAAAGGAAGTTTTAAAATGTGAACATAAAATGCTTTACTCTGCATTCAGAAACAACATATTGCATAATTCTGGTTTTTAATAGACTGTTATTCTGTTTTATGGGAGAGTTCATCCCATTCACATTCACGATTATGATTACTTGCTCTGTATTTCCCTCCATCCCATATTCCCAGTTGTATTTTTCTCCCTCATTTCCCCTATTCCTCATTATAAGTGTTTTGCTTTTGACTGCTGCCTTTCTCAACCTGTCCTCTCTTTTATCAATCCATATCCCATTTCTTTCCTCTTTCCTCTTTTTAACTTTTATTTTTATTTCCCCTTTTTATCATCTCTCTTTTTTCACTTCTTCCCCACCTTCTACCCTCATTTCCCTAAAAGGTAGAATAAATATCTAAAACTGGTTGGGAATGTCTCTTATTCTGTCTTTGAATTAAATCTATTGAGAATAAGATTTACTCAGTAGTTACATCATAATCAATTTATACTCACACCCTCTTTTTCAAGCACAATCCCTCCAACTATCCCCCCTCCAAAATACAATGATTATAGGCTAATTTTTCATTATAACATAGTCAACTTATACCCTCACTCTCTAAGTATGGTTCTTTCAACTGCCCTATGAGAAATACAGTGCTCAAGCATTGCAAATATTGCCTTTTCAGTTAGGACAGTTTAGTATCATTAATTAAAATTATTTCACCCCTTCCTTTTATGTTTTTATGAATCACTTGAGTATTGCATTTGAAGTGAAAATTTTCTCTTCAGTTATGGTCTTTTTTTCAGGTAAGTTTGAAGTCCTCCATTTCATTGAAAAAATCCATCTTTTCTCCTGAAAAAAAAAAAATGTGTTGACATTTACAAGGCAGTTGTTTCTTGATTGTAATTCAAGATCATTTACCCTCTGAAATATCATATTCCAGGGCCCCTGATCCTGAAGCTGATAAATCCTGTATAACACTGATTGTGGCTCCCTGGTATATTAAGTGCTTCTTTTTGGCTGTTTGCAATATTTCTTCCTTCGGCTCAAAATTCTGAAATTTGACTAAAATATTCTCTGGCGTTTAATTTGAGGATTTATTTTGGGAGGTGATTAATGGATTCTTTAAAGGGCTATTTTATGTTCTTATTCTAGGATACTGAAACAGTTTTTCATGACAATTTTGTGAATGATATGGCCCAGGCTCTTCTCCTGATCATGGCTTTCAGATAGATCAACAATTAGTAAATTATCTCTTCTGGATCTATCTTCCAGGTCAATTATTTTTCCTCAGAGAAACTTTACATTTTCCTCTTTATCAATAACAAAAGCAAGAAATACCATATAATTAAATTAGTAGTTGTATGAAAAACTTTTTGGCAAAATACAATTTCCATTTCTGTTAAAATTAATAATTGGAAAACACATAAATAAAATGGATCTTTTATTACAATGAAAAATATTTGTTATAGAAAACTCAGAGTTAATGCTATATGTAAGGCATATGAAGTAGTGTCATACCACACCAAAAAAAAAAAATCAGGACTGAAAAAAGGAAAAAAGAATGAAGATTGTCACTACTTTAATTTGATATAGCAGTAAGAATTATGGATATAGCAATAACACAGAAAAATAAATTAAAAGAAACAAAATAATCATTTTTTGCTGATGATATGATGTGTTTAAAAAATCCTAAAAATGCCAACTGAAATTAATTGAAATAAGTTTAGTGAACATGTAAGATTTAAAAATAGATAACTCATAAGAATTTCTTTATAATAAAAATTAAATCCAGCAGAAAGAGTTCAAGAACCTCTACTTAAAATATCTATAATAAAAAAGTAAATTTTTTTTAAGAGTTTGCCTTCCAAATACACCAAAAAGCTGCATAAATATAACTACAAACCACTTTTTATAGAAGTAAAGACATACCTAAATAATTTGAAAAACAGTAACTGCTTTTTGGTCAGATATGTAAATATAACAAAAAATGACAATAACATGCAAATGACTTTGCTTATTAAATATCATATCAATCAAACTATCAAATCAGTATTTTATGAAATTGAACAATTAATAACAAAATTCATACAAATGGAAATGTCAAAATATCAAACAAAATAATGAAAAGAAGTAGAAATAAAGAGAACCTAGCAACTAAATATCAAACTATACCAAAAAGCAGTAATTCTTAAAACAATTACTACTAGTTTAAAATATTGATATGACTTAACATATATAATTGGTTTGTACTGCTTTCTTTCTCAATGGATGGGGAGGGATTGGAGGAAGGGTGAGAATTGAATATTTAGAATTTTTTAAAGTATTCATTAAATTAAATAAAGTATATATATATATATATATATATATATATTTATATATATATATATGTGTGTGTGTGTGTGTAAATATATATATATATATATATATATATATATATATATATATATATATATTAAATAGAGAAATTGACCCCTGAATCCATAGAAGTAAATCTTTAAAGTACATTAATCGTGTACCCAAAGACTCCAACTACTGGAATAAGGACTCATTTTTTGACAAAAACTGCTGGGAAAATGGTCAACAGAAAGAAATTAGATATAAACCAACACTTCATATCTCATGTCAAGATAAAATGAAAAAAGGATAAATAATCAAGACTTAAAGATCACATCATAACCTAGAAAATCACAAAAAATTGTCTTTAAAAACCAAAGATTATTTTTGATAAAGAGTTCATAACTGAAAAAGATAAAATATCATTATAATATAAGATAAAATGTAAATTTATTAGATATAATTTAAAAGCTTTTTAAAGCAACAAATGCAATAAAGTTAAGATTAAAAGAAAAGATGACTGAAGAAGAAATTCCCTCAGGAAACCTATTTGACACAAAAGGAACAAAATGAAATTTATAAGAAGAGGAAACATTCCCCAATGAAAAATGGTTTAAGAGTCTGAACAGGCAGTTCTTAGGGGAAGAAACAAAAGCTACTTATAGCTAAATGAAAAACAGTTCCATATTTCTGCTAAATAGAGAAATGAAAATTAAGCAATTCTGAGATACCACTTCACACATATCAGATTGGCAAAGATGCCCAAAACATGTTATTGGAACGACTGTGGTGAACCAGACACATTTATGATCTGCTTTGGTGGACTTCTGTGAATGAATACAGTTGTTCTGAGAGCAATTTAGAATTGTATGCAAAATGCTAACACACAGCATATGTTCTTTTCAATAGTTATACATCTTTTACATCTAACCAAAAAAAATTTATAAAAAAATAAAGAAAATATTTTGGAGGTGGAAATGTTTCTGTGGTGGAATAAAATAGAAACTTAAAAGGCACCCATCCAGTGAGGAATGACTGAATAACTCATGATATGTGAATGTTATGCTATGTTATTTTACTTTATCAAACAAAGAAATAGTGATCCCCATCCAGAGGAAGAAAAACAAAACAAAACAAAATACAAAGAAAATAAACGAACCAAAAAAACCCCTTCCGAATCTGATGAACACTATATAAAAAATATCTCATGTATCTCTTTCCCTTAATCCTAATTTCTCATACTGAAAATAACTAATCTGTAACCATGTTTATCAAAAATATGTATGTACAAAGCTAAATTGACTCTTCACCACTGAGAGGAGGGGGATGAGAAGGGAGGGTACAAGTAAATTTTGTAACTTAAAAATATACATGTGCATATGGATGAAAAAACTACAGAAATAAATAAATTTAAAATAAGAAATGTGGAAATAGTTCATTTCAAATAGACTTATATGAGTTGATGCAGAGTGATGTACCAGAATAACCATTTGCATTATAACATCAGTATTACAAAAATTACAATTTATACAATAACAAATGCATTAAAAAGGAAGATGTAAGAATTATGACCAATACAATGATCATCTATGATTTCTGAGGACCAGTGATAAAACGTTTTGTGGCCCTGGTAGAAAGATAATAGATCTAGAGTGCAGAATGAGACAAATGTATATTTGTATATTGTACATCAAGGAATTCATTTTATTTAACAATATGCATTAACTACAAAAACATAAGGGGATATTTCTATTTTTAAAGGAGTGAAGTTTGGAAGGATGGGAAAATGATTTGTCATCATTTGAAAAACACTTTTTGAAAGTAGAGAATTTGGATTGTGCTGCAGATGTGAAATGTTGCCTATCCCATCAAATGAAGTCATTGTATTGTTTCTTTTGATTATTTTTTTTCTTGTAAGAGAGTTTTCATGGAGTGAGAATGATCTGTAAATGTATGCAATGCTAAAGCAAGCACTTCAATAATAAATATTTTAAAAAATACAGTCTTGTTATTTATATTCTATAATATAAAGATTGGATCAGTATAAGAGCTACTTGCTTTACTGTAAGTATGAGATTATAAGTGTCTGTTGGAACAAACATGACAAAAGAAGCAATGGTCAGAAACTGAGCTAGTTTATTTGATGAACCTGATATATAAAATAGAGTTAGCAAAAATTTCAAGTGAGGGATAATTATAATAAAAATGATATTTAATAAACTTTTCTGACAGCATTGTGCTAAATGAATCAGAAAGGGATGTATTGAAACCTATCTCAAAAATGTAGAGACTTCAAAGATTTTATCAAAAATACATCTTCCCCAATACTTAAAAAAAAATTCCTCACATAAAGTGTTATCTGTCTCAAGATTTACATAGACTCAAGTATTAGGCTTCCTTAGAAGAAAAAGTAACATAAGGGAACACAAATCCAAACTCATAGAGAAAGCCTCCCCAGAATATAAATCAGAATCACTTTACTAATTAACAGAAAGTCCTTATATGTCTGATTTTCTTTTCATGCTTCTAATTCAAAACACTGGAATTTCAGCAGAGTGGGTTAGCAAAATCACAATCAAGATTTCACTTTCTCTTTTATTTGCTTCCTACAGACCTCCTTGTATTAGGAACTCTTTAATACTATTGTCTATAGGTTCTGCTTTATTGAGTATATCAGTGGCTCTTAGTCCTTCATTGTGGCAACAATTGGTGACATTGCGAGGAAAGAGAATTTAAAATACAGAATATAGAATCTGAGATGTGCTTCTGTAATCCACTCTGCTAGTAAACTTGTCAAAAATATAACATTGCTGGCATTGCCTGTTGAAAGCCATGCTGATTCTTTACATTCTCTTTCCCTGTTAAAAATGTTTACAATTCAACCTTTAATAATATATTCCATATATTTGTTAGAAATCAAAGTCAAGCTCATGGATCTATGATGTTTGAAGACTTATGATTTGTAACATTTTTTTTCATTTTATTGAAATAGATCTAGAGAGGAGAAATGATTTATAACACAGTATGTAGTAGAACTGGGACTGGAATCTAATTCTATAACTTTGTGTTTTTTCTCTTTCTGTACCAGTCTTATCTAAATCAAACATTCTCATTAAATTTTCCCTTCAGGACTTCAGACTACCTCAATTAAGCAATACACCTCAATTTGAGCCAGAAAAAAAAATGGGAAAGTTTCTTTAGCAAAGAAGAAAGCTCCCTTATCCTCCCAAGATTTAATTATAATCTCTACCTCTGCTTCCTTAATTTCTTTTCTCTTCTACCTCTTCCACAATTGCAGAACTAATCCTTCCCTATCCTCTATTTCCTGATTTCTTTTTCCTCCCTTTGTTGTGACTAAGTTTTTTTTTTCTTATTTCCAGTCTGTACATGGGTCTTGACTGAGGTTGCTGACCTGCTGATTTTCTCTGGCCTAATTTACTTAAAACATCTACCTACTATCCTACTATGTACTTCTTTTATTCTGGTCATCCACCCTAAATCTATAGCAACCCAGTTTCTACCACCTAGGCTGAAAAATATATTAGAAATAAGTAAGATAAAAATTGGATTCCTGACTCATATATTCTTTGGGGGTTTTTTAAATTTATTTTCAACCATATGCACAAGCATATTTTTAAGTTACAAAATTTCCTTCCTCCTTCCCTTCCTATCCCCCGTACCCCCAACAGCAGTCAGGTTAACATTGTACCTACATAGTTTTGATAAACATGTTTACAAATTAGTTATTTTCCTTATGTGGAATTAGGATTAAGAGAAAGAGAGAAACATAAGAGATGATTTTTTTTATGAAGTGTTAATCAGATTCTGAAGGATTGTTCTCTCTCTCTCTCTCTCTCTCTCTCTCTCTCTCTCTCTCTCTGTGTGTGTGTTTTGTGTGTGTGTGTGTGTGTGTGTGTGTGTGTGTATGTGTGTATGTGTGTTTTGTTTTTATTTTCTTCCTCTGGATGGACAACACTATCCATAACTGGTCTAATCCAGTTTTCCTACCTCTCTGAATTTCTGAAAGAAGCTACTTCCATCAAGGTTATTCATCTCACAATGTTGTTGTTAATGTGCACATTGCTCTCTTGGTTCTGCTCCCTTCCCTCAGCATCAGATCCTGTAAGACATTCCATGCTTCTTTAGAGTCCAATTATTTATGGTTTTTTATAGAACAGTAATATTCCAGAGTATTCATGTACCATAATTTGTTTTGCCATTGCCCAATTGATGGGCATCCCCTCAATTTCAAATTCATTACCACTACAAAAAAGAGCTGCTATGAATATTTTGGAATATATAGGACTTTTCCCATTTTTTTATAATTTCTTCTGGATATATACATAGAATTGGAATTTCTGGGTCAAAGGATATGAACAGTTTTATTGTTCTTTGGGCATAGTTCCATATTGCTCTCCAGAATGGTTAGATCCATTCACAACTCCACAAGCATTGTATCATTGTCCCACAATCCTAACACAACCTCTCCAACATTGATCGTTTTCCCTTTTTCTCACCTTGGCCAATCTGCTAGGTGTTTATTTTAATTTCCATTTCTCTAATCAATAATGATTTGGAGCATTTTTCCACATGATTATATATAGCTTAAATTTCTTCATTTGAAAACTGTCTATTCATATCCTCTGACCATTTATGATTGGGGAATGACTTGTAATCCTATAAATTTGATGAATTTCTCCATATATTTTAGAAAAGAGACCTTTATCAGAACTCCTAGTTTTGGAGATTGTTTCTCAGCTTTCTGCTTTCTTATTACTTTTGGCAGTACTGATTTTATTAATGCAAAAACTGGTTCATCTTGAAACCATAAAGAACATATATTCTTTTTTTTTAGGTTTTTGCAAGTCAAATGGGGTTAGGTGGCTTACCCAAGGCCACACAGCTAGGTAATTACCAAGTATCTGAAGACAGATTTGAACTCAGGTATTCCTGACTCCAGGGCCAGTGCTCTATACACTGAACCACCTAGCCACTGAAGATCATATATTCTTAATTAATCAAAAATATTGAACAAAATTTCATTAATAATATATCAGTGTAGTTAAATTCACAAAGATTCTACAACCTGGGAGTCATTATTATAGGGATCTTCTTTTATTTATTGAAAAACTCAGACTCATTGAAATGTACCAAAGGGCAATTACACTATTTGCCTCAGTTATTGCATAGCTAAGTTACTCAACATATAAATTATAGTGATGAACAAGTTTTGTTTTAATCCTTTAACATTGATTTCTGTGTACTTCATGTAAAGTGATTTTTAAGATACAAATATTGGACAGTCTACTTTTAAACTCTCTGGGCTTTATTAGTATATAAAAATAAATCTTGGGGATAGTCTCTGCTTTTCAAATTTTAAAAGTCTGTACAAAAATTTCATACTGCATATCACCTTTTCATTGGTGAAGAAAATGATTGAAGAATTGAAGAATATGACTCTAAATTGTTAACTAGAATTAGTAGTTTTCCTCTCTAATATGTCTATGAACAGTCCATATCAAGATGTATTTAGATATTGTGATTGATTGCTTCAAGTAAAACTTGAACTTTAGGAAGTAAAAAGTAAGAAAATTTTATGATTATGAAAAATATAACAAAAAAATTTCAGTGCCTCCCAAAGATCCATTACAAGTACATTTAGCAGAAATTAATATATAATTTAAAGAATATATTCATATTAATATCTTGTATGCTGCATACAATGTTTTGTATAAGTATGTTACACATTTATTTCAAGGATATGTGTATTATGTATACATGTACATACTGCTTTCTGCAAAATATACACTAAATTAAGATGTAATAGATGTGTAGTTATGCATATGTATGTATGTATTATATATCCTTAGCTTTTTAAAACCACAAAAGTAACTTTTGAGGTAGTTTAATCCAACTTTTTTCATTTTATTAGTGAGGAAACTGAGTTTCAAGGTGATTGAATGACTTATTCAAAGTTCAAGATCAGAGGCAATCTCAATTGTCTGGCTCTTTCCAAAGGACCAGGCTATAAGGAATAGTGGAATAGTGCTATACTGTGAGTTAGGAAGACAGATGACGTCCAGTCTCTGATACTTATAACATGTTTAAATGACCAGGGAGAAAAGTCATGGTTACTTGAGACAAAGAAGCTAATCTTAGGAAGGAAAGAGGCATATATTGAATTTCTCCAAGTACTTTACAATATTATCTCATTTAATATGACCCTGGGAAGTAGGTATTAAGAAAACTGAGACAAACAGAGGTTAGATTATTTGCCCAGGATTACACAACTAACAAATGACTGATGTTGAATTTGAAATCCAATCTTCTTAATAGCATGCTTAATGCTCTAACTAGTACTTCACTGGGGTACCTCATTGAAATCTTCATTATCCACCAGTGAAATCATATATATTTGTGGATAAAACATAAAGTAAGATAAAAAACAGCAATTTTTCTTATAATATAGCTATTGCTATGTAGGGGCATAGGGTGGGAATAAGAAGGAAAGAAAGCCAAAAAAATGGATTATAAAAAAGTCAGAACATTCCATGTGATTTGCCAGTACAGGTAATTTTACTTGTCATAGTCATCAATTGAGAGTTTCTTTGAGAAGAATATTAGGATTATATGCTGTTCTGCAGAAGGAAATACATGGCACAATATCTTAACTTTTCTACACAGAGTAACATAAAAAATGATATTATCTACATAAAAATTCAGACAAATTAGGTCTTGCACTTCTATTTTTATCATTAAGAGACTTGATCTATACAGTTTGATAATTGTTTTCTAAATATAAGAAGACAATTATGAATCGGCTATGTCAATGCATGTTGTATATGAAAACTAAAATGGGTAATTGCGATGACTTATACTAGGGAGAAAGCAATTCATTTTCTTAGTGGTACATAAACCAGAAACTGAAATCAAACCCACTGCTAAACCTTTCTTCAATATTATTTTCTTCACTTGATTTATTTTTGTTTTCATTTTTTTAATTTTAAAATTAATACAAAAATAAGAAAAATGTGTCATATGTACAGCAAAACACGAGAAGATTCAAAATAAAAAGCAATACATTTCCATTTCAAGTTAGCTTATATAACAAATAATACACATTATGTTAAAAATTATCCTTTTTTTTCTTTGCTTCCTTCTAGGTTTTCTTCTGTTCTTTATTGTTTTCTTTCCCTCCAAAAGCTGCAATATATAATAAGGTGGTGTACTGGTTAGAGCACTGACCTTGGAGTCAAGAGGATGGGAATTTGAACCCAACCTCAGACATTTGACTGTTACTAGCTTGTGACCTTGGGCAAGTCAGTTAACCCTGATTGCCTCCAATCCAGGGCCATCTCCAGTTCTGATTCATATCTGGCCTTGATCTAGATGACTCTGAAGAAGAAAGTGAGACTGGTGACTTCACACAGCATCCCCCTCACTCAACTCTAATTCATGTTTTTGTCATGGAATCACCTCCCTGATGTAATGGTTTTCTGCAAAAATGAAGGACAAAAAAATTAAAAAACATTATATACTTACCATCTAATACCTCTTCTCTCCCATACTTTCTTTCAGAGTCTCCCAAATAATAAGCAAACTCTGACAATGCATGTGTCAACTTCATTGGCAGTAGGTGCCTCCTTGGAAAGGACACTGCCAAGGTAAATGAACTTGTCCAGTGTTCAAAATTTCTCCATTTGCTGTAATCAAGCTAAACTGCCTAGCATTGCAAGCAGCACTACAATGGATTGGGCATATTATTAGAATGCCAGACATACACTTGCCAAAAAAAAAGGCATTATTTTATGGAGAACTCCCATAGAGCAAGCCTTCACAAGAGGGTCAGAAGAAGTGATACCAAGAGAAGCCTGAGGGTCTCATTGAAGAACTTCAAATTGATTGTACAGCATGGGAGACACTGGCACAGGATCTCCCAGTATGGCATGCCCTCATCAGAGAGGATGTCACACTCTATCAGGAAGGCAGAATTGAAGCAACTCAAAGGAAACATGACATACAAAAGTTTAGAGTACATACCCCAGGTGTTCACATGGACTATTTGTGCCAGACCAGATGCAGAGCCTAACAAGTTCATCTGGGTCTGATCAGCCAAAATTGAAAATACTGTAATTTGTCTGTAACATAGTGATGTCTTTCTGGTCTTTGAAAATGAAGGACAAGAACCAACCAAAAATGTGTTTGTTTGATTCCTAATTTACCCTCTTGTTCTGACACTTCAGGAAAATGTCCTTAATTTTTTCCTGTATTATAATATCAAGATTCTTTTTTTGATGTTAGCTTTAAGGTAGTCTGATTATTCTTTTGTTTACTCTTCTTGATCTGTTCTTCAGACCAGTTGTTTTTCTTATTAAGTGTTTTTTTCAATCTCTTCTATTTTTTTCATTCTTTATATTTTGTTTTGTTATTACTTTGTCTCTTATGAGTTCACTGACTTCCCTTTGCCCAAGTCTAATTTTCTTTATTTTTAATTTTTTTTTCAAGGCAATGGGGTTAAGTAACTTGCCCAGGGTCACACACGTAATTTTGAAGTGTCTGAGGCTGGATTTGAGCTCAGGTCCTCCTGACTCCAGGGTTGGTGTTCTATTCACTGCACCACCTAGTTGCCCCACCCAGTCTAATTTTCAAGGAATAATTTTCTTAAGATTCTGCATCATCTTTTCAAGTTGGTTAACTATTTTTTTCTAATTGATATTTTATTTTATTCTTGCAATTACAGATTTTGAAAGTTTTTCAGCATATTTATAAGTTACATAATTTCCTTCCAATCTCTCCCTTCCCAATTCTCTCCTCTCAGGGGCGAACAGTCTAGTGAATATTGTACATGTACAGTTATGTTTCTTATGTTTATATATTAGACATTTTCTTTATGAGGAATTATGACTAAGGGAAAATCAAGCCAACCATGGAAGATGAAGGAAAATCAAAGAGAAATTTTGAAAAAGTGAACATGGGGCAGCTCAATGGCACAGTGGATAGGTTACCAGCCCTGGAATCAGGAAGACTTGAGTTCAGATTGTACCTCAGATACTTAATAATTTCTGAGCTGAGAGACCTTGGGCAAGTCAATTAACCCCATTGCCCTAAATAAATTTTTTTTTAAAAAGTGAACAAAATGTTTATTCAGAATCTGTAGATTTTAGTTTTGTTTTGTTTTGCTTTGTTTTATTTTGTTTTGTTTTTCCTTCATCTGAATGTGGAAATCATTGTCCATAAGAGGTCTCCCAGGGTTGTCCTAGATCTCTGAACTGCTAAAAGGAGTTGCATCCATCTAGGTTATCATCACATAATATTGTTGTTAATGTGTATAAAGTTCTCCTGGTTCTGCTACCTTCACTCAACTTCAGTTTTTGTAATTCAATCCTTGCTTCTCTGGAGTTCAACCATTAATGGTTTCTTTTAAAACAATAGTATAGTATTACAAAATATTTATATACCATAAATTGTTCATTCATTCTCCGATTGTTGGGCATCCCCTCAATTCACAGTTTTTTGCCACTACACTAAGAACTGCTATAATATTTTGTAACATGTGGAATTTTTTTTCCCATTTTTTAATGAATTCTTCTGGAAATCAGCCTAGTATTGGTATTTCTGGGTCAAAGGGTAATGTCAATTTTATTGCCCTGTGGGGATAGTTCCATAGTGCTCTCCAGAATGGTTATATTAGATCACACTCCACCAACAGTACATTAATGTCCCTGTCCTCCCACAAGCTCTCCACCATTAATCATTTTCCCTTTTTGTCATCTTAACCAATTTGATAGGTGTGAGGTAGTACCTGATGATTATTTTAATTTGCATTTCTCTAAGCAATAATGATTTGGTGCATCTTTTCATATGATTATAATTAGCTTTAATATCTTTGTGTGAAAACTGAATGTTCATATCCTTTGACCATTTATTAATCGGGGGATTGCTTGTAACTTTATAAATATAATTGACTTCTCTATATATTTTAGAAATGAGACTTATCAAAGCACTAAGTTAGTAAAAATGATTTCCCAACTTTCTGTTTTCATTCTAATCTTGACAGCATTGGTTTTATTGGTGCAAAAGTTTTAAATTTAATATAGTCAAAATCATCCATTTTGCCATTTTTAGTGTACTCTATTTTTGATTGTCCATTAATTTCTCCCCTTTCCATAGATCTGATGGAGTATTTCTTCATCTGTTAATTGTTCTATGGTGTTGCCTTTTATGTATAAATCTTGTACCCATTTGTCCTTATTTTGGTATAGGGTGTGAGTTGTGGGTCTATGTGTAATTTGGCCATACTATTTTCCAGTTTTCCCAACAATTTTTGTCAAATAGTGAATTGTTATCCCAGAATTTAATGTCTTTGGGTCTGCCAAATAATGGATTTCTTTATTTACTACTGCTTCTTTTGAATCTATTGCTCTATTTCTTACCCAGTACCAGGGAGCTTTGATCATTGTTGCATTATATAGTATTGCTTTAGATCTGGTATATCTAGGACACCTCCCTTTAGGTTTTCTTTTCCATTTTGTCCATTAGTTCCCTTGTGATTCTTGAACTTTTGTTGCTCCATATGAATTTTGTTACTATTTTTTTAGCTCAGTAAAATAGTTATTTGGAAGTTTGATTAGTATGGCACTAAATAAGTAATTTAATTTGGGGAGAATTGTCATTTTTATTATATTAGCTCAAACTGACCATGAGCATTTGATATTTTTCAGTTTTTTTTAGATCTTGTTTTATTCTTGTGGAAAATGTTATGTTATTGTGTTCATACTGTTTCTGACCTTGTCTTGGGAGGTAGATTCCCAAGTGTTTAATGTTGTCTGCATTTGATTTAAATGGACTTTGTTGTACAGAGGTAAAAATGCTGGTGAGGTATGTGAGTTTGTTTCATATCTTGCTACTTTGTTGAATTTGTTATTTTTTTAAACATGTTACCTCAACATCTCTTATTGATTTTTAAAGACTTTGTTGGGTTCTTCTATGAATTCTTTTTGATCAGACAGGAGAGGAAGATAAACCTCAGCCTTCTTTACTCCCGTAGTAACTGTCTGTGGCTGTCTCTTTCTCCTTTTCCAGTTTATTTTTAATTTTTTTGCAGTTTGTTGTTATATTTACCTCTGATCCTATGGTATAAAGGATAGTGCCTCTGGTTTCAAGGACTTTGCCCTGGCATAACACCTGGATTCCTTTCCACTTTCATACCACAGCAAGGGCCACTCTGTACACTATGCTGAATATCATCTTTCTGACAATCCTCCAGCGCACATAACCTTTGGTTCTTTTCTTTGGCCTGGAACCATGACCAACACCTCAGTTTTACTCTCAGTGTCCACAGTCAGTAACATACCTTTGCCTCTATTTCTGTGTGCTGGTTCCTTCTTGCTCAGGACCAAATTGGCAGGACCAGCTGAATCTGGAGTGCCTTTATCAATCAAGAAAGTTCCCTCTTTTCTGCACACAAACCCCAATTCCCTATACTGTCTGGGAGGTGAGAATTCCTGTGACTTTAGCAGAAGTTACCTTCCAGTTGGATTGCCCCTAGGGCTCTCTCTCATGCTGTTTTAGATAGCTAGCCTAGAGGGGTTTATACTGCACTGGGGGAACCTCAGTCCAGAATCTTTCTTTGCATCTTCTTTAGTTGTATCAGGAAGACTTTTGTGGTTTTATGTTTACTCTGATGTATTTATTTGAAATGTTTGTGGAGGAAATCTAGAGAGCTTGGAATTTTCTAACCTATTCCATCATCTTCCCAGGATTTTCTTCCTCAATATTGTTTTGATTCTCCTTTTTTCCTTTCCCTTGAATTATTAAAACAAAAAAATGAAAAATGAAAAACCCAGTGAACCAATTCAAATTGGAAATAAAGTGGTTTATTTTCTAAAATAGTTGAACTGGTACTAAACCCAAACGTTAGTATTGTCTCTCAATCAAATATGGAGTCAATAAAGCTTTTATTTAGTTAGAATTATTTTTTAAAGACAGCCAAAGCTGATATATTAGTATGTTAAACAATTTTTTTCTGGGTGTTGAGATAACATTAATTTAATTAAACAAATCAAACATATGTCAGTGACACAAAAGAATTATCATAATTAATATTAAAATAACACCTTTATTCTTCATTTTTACCATTTATTAAATTTCATATTTGTATGGTAGTTATAAGGAAGGTTATAGCCCTTACTTTGGTCTGAGGAAGACCTGGATTCAAGTGTTTTTTTTTAAATGATATTTCATTTTTCTAAATACATGTTATAAACATTTTTCAACATTCATCCATATACATATGTATATTTTTAAGTTATAAAATTTCCTTCCACCATCATTTCCCATCCCAATCCCCCCCCAGCAGCAAACAGTCAGGTTAATATTATACAAATACTTTTATGTTAAACATGTTTACAGAGTAGTCATTTTCAGATTGAGAATTAGTATTAAGGGAAACAACTACATAAGAGATTTTAAAAAACAATGAATGTATTGTTCATCAGATGCTGAATGGTTTTCTTTATTTGTTTTGTTTTTCTTCCTCTAGATTGGAATAGGATTGTCCATAGCTGGTGTAATAGGGTTGTCCTAATTCTCTGAGTTGTTGAAAGCAGTTCCATCCATCAGGTCTGATCATCTCACAATGATGTTGTTAATGTGTACATTGTTCTCTTGGTTCTGCTCCCTTCACTCAGCATCAGATCCTGTAATTCATTCCATGCTTCTCTAGAGTCCAACCATTTATGGTTTCTTATAGAACAATAATATTACATAATATTCATATACCATGACTTGTTTAACCATTACCCAATTGAAGGGCATCCCACTTCAAAAAGGGCATACCACTGCAAAAAAGAACTGCTATGAATATTTTGGAGAATGTGGGACTTTTTCCTAATTTTTGATTTCTTCTGGATATAGGCCTAGAATTGGAATTTGGGTCAAAGTGTATGAATAGTTTTATTGTTCTTTGGGCATAGTTCCATTTCCAGAATGGTTGAATCAGTTCACATCAAGACCTATTTTTGACACATTTTGACTATGAGATCATAGGCATGTTACTTAAACTCTATGCCCTGTCTAGACAAGATTAAAGATTGGTAATTACAATAGTAAATTTAAAACAAAATCAGAAATCAGAAGATTTGGATCTGTTAATATTCCCACAGATGATGCTATCTGTAAATGAAAGCTAGTCACAAACTTTTCTGTGACTTTTTTCCTTATTTTAAATATAAGCGTACCTTTTTATTAACAAATCTGCATTAGTAGATGTAATTCCAAAGCCAAAAGTTCTCTGAGTGGAAGAAATCACAGATCTGGTCAATATATTGTACTTGATTCAACCTCACAGAAAGTTTATTAGGAAAACATTGTATAACACTTTCAGCAATTTTAAAAAAAAAAAACAGGTACAATAAGGTACAAGATGTTATTGACATCCTCCTTTCACTGAGAAGTAAGAGAAACAAAGAGTATTGATTTCACTAAATGTACCTAGCCTAAAGGAGTATAAAGCAAAGCTATTCATTACAATAAGGCCTTGTAGGAAGTTCCCAGTTGAATTGGCCATGAATATGTATTGGCTGTTTCTGAATTTTATCACATTAAACCAGTAAGAAATAATAAAATATAGAATTAAAAGGATTTTCTTTTCATAATTATATCTTTGGAAAATAATTTGTCTTTCTAAAAATGGGAATTTCAAAGGTATTTGTTCTTGAATTGCTGGACATTATATTGTGGAGAACTCTATTGTGTGCTTAGTGAGATTCTCACAATGCTGCTATAAATCATGTTTCAGCAAATATTTGTGATTTCCTTTCATAGATATACTGAATTGAGATATGTACCTTAATATAGAAAATGAATTGTAAGTAGGAAAAATAGATTGTAAGATAATAAAAGCCTTAAAAAACTAGTAATTTAGTTTTATATGAGATATATAACAGTTCCTGTCACTGTAAATAAATAATAGTTATACTAATCTTATTTTTCATTCATGATACTTGATTTAACTGAGTTCTGTGTAAAGAAAGTAATCTTCCATTTTTAATATAAGTATCAATGCAACTCATCTATCAATGCTATTTATTATTGGACATTTGAAATATAGCCTATGGAACCTTGATTTGGAACAAAAAAGCAATTTTATTAATTTTTGGAGAACAAGGATTAGGTTTTAGATTTGTAAAGACTGGTCAAAATATTTTAAAAATTTTACAAGTGCGACTTTTTTAAAAAATTGAAAAAATTACTAGCTTATTTGAGTTCTAAAGAAAATTTAAAATATATTTAGAAACTATTAATTTTCAACTAATTTGCACACTTTTACTTTTCTCCTATGGTTGCTTAAACTATCACTAGGGTCAGAAAGAACTAACATGAATGCAAGAATTCTCCTGTCAGAGATTAATTCTCCTGTCAGAAATTCTACCTCTCCAATAATAGTGACTACAATTTGCAATGATTTTAATTGTTTAATTGCTAATGCAAGCTAATATAAATGATATAGTATTGAACTCAAGATTTAGATTATTTTACTGTCCTCACTGATAATTATATCTATAATGTTAACTAGTCGCTTTGCTACTTTATGTCTTGACTTGCTTGTTCTAAATATAAATGTACCTTTTCATAATGACAACTTCAGTTGTTGAATTCTAGATGTTGGAGAATGCAAGAATGCAATAGGGTAATACTATTTTCTGCCCTGTTTCTAAGGCAGAAAATGTTCAGCAAAACAGATTCAACCACATCTCTTGCCCCTAGTGTAGATATAAATACATTTAAATTGTGACTGCCTACTCCTATTATTTCAGAAATTTCAGAGACTCACTCTAAAGTAATTCTAGAGGACAGGGTTGAGGTTTCCAGTACTGATTACTCGTGAACTATGAGAAGCTACATAGTCTGCCAAAACCAATAATGATTATCCTGTAAGAATTGTCAGTTCATTTTGATCATTAGATACCCTTTTGTACAAAGCATATTGGTCAACTGAAATTAGATTGAGGTTACATTACTATATATTTAACCTTTCATAAATAGTTCTTACCATTTAATTTCAATATTGCAGTTTTCCTTAAAGCATAGAGACATAAATATCAAACAGACAATAGTCACATTATTATTGAGAGATATATGAATGAGTTTATTCACTCTAGGCTAATTCTGTCATAAAACTTGTTTCCTGTGAACATCATTGTCATTAGTGGATGATAAAGCTAAGCTTTCATTTCTTTAAAGAAAGTAATCAATAAAGATAACTGACTCACATTGAGATTTCAAATATTCATACCCCTGATTCTTGTATATTTCTAACTCTCATTCTCAATTCATGTGTCCCATATTACTATGACTTCTAGATTAGTAAAGTTATGTGTTGGGAAGGGGGTAATGTCATGACAATGCTCAAAAATTCCCTTTTCCTCTAGGGAACATATCTCATGGGACTATCCTGTAGTTTAGGACTGAGATTGTTATGTAAAATTTTTCTCTCTTCTTTGATCATTTACCTCAAAAATTTTGAAGTGATATATTTATTTTGTCTGATTAAAATGAGAAGAAATAAAAAAACTCTTCAAGTTTCTAAAAATATATAATATATGATATATTTATTATGATTATATGATATCATATGATATATCATGATTATATGATTTTTTCCTTTCCCACAAATAATTCCACTTTCATAGGAAAAATGAGTGATTATGAATAATTTTATTAAGACCCCTGAAGTCATTTATCAAACATTTAACTCATGCCATTACAAATAGAAGCTTTTATTTATTTTGGACTATCTTCCCAATGCCAAAATGAAGGAAAACTGTATTTTTCATCTGTTAAGAAAAGTAGAACTTTTGACTGCTGACTCTGATTTATTTTCAAATGAATATAAATAAATTATATAGGTGATACTTAGAAATATTTTAAGTCTATTCTGAAATGTTTTATTTTGAGCTCTGGTTTGATTTTTTTAATTATGTTAGTTTTATTTATTTTTAATTTAGAACTACTCTTTTCTATAAGTTTCTGTTTGCTTTCAATCCATGCTTCTTTTCTAGGTTTTATTTGCAAGGCAATGGGGTTAAGTGGCTTGCCCAAGGCCACACAGCTAGATAATTATTGTTTGAGGTCCGATTTGAACTCAGGTCCTCCTGACTCCAGAGCAGGTGTTCTATCCACTGGACCACCTAGCCACTCCATGCAAAGTGAGTTTGCAACAACTTTTTGAGAAAGTGTATAAAAAATCATGCTGCTATTTTATGGAAGATGAAACTGAGATTCACAAGATAATAGAAGATTTATTGGCCCCACATTACAGATGAAACAATTTAACTTCATTACATTTGCCCACAGTCAACGTCTGAGGTAGGATTCAAAACAAGATCCTCTACTGCTGAACACCATACTCATTCTCCAAAGTCACATTACCTCACTGCATTCCAAAGAAGTCTTCAAATCTTCCGTTTCCTAGAGTAGCTGTTGCCATTGTGAAGGCTTGTCCTCCTTTGGAAAAGATCCCATGATCCTAAACATTGGATCCCATATGGCAAAATTGCATTTTCCTAGCACTTGTAAAATTGACTATAGAATAAATGCAGGTCTGATGGACCAAACTAAGAGCTATGTTTTGTAAATTAATAGATAGATTATTGAATACAAGATTGATGATTGATTGACAGTTTTTAGTAGTGCTAAATCTACTTCCACAATAACCCTCAAGCTCTAATTACCCTTCACCTGTATACCTATCACTAAGATAAGAACATCATTATCTCTTTCTTTGACTTATAATGGCCTCCTAACTAGTTTTTCTACCTCTTTTCTTCTCCATTTCCAGATCAACATTCATAATATCAGCAACTAAATTAATATTCCTATATGCACAAGTCTGATCATGTGGACATATCTTTGCTCTAAACCTCCCAATGGGTTCATATTGCCTGTACAAAATCATTGGCCTACAATTTCGGTCTTTCACTCCGTTCTGACTTTCCAATTTTATTAAATTCACCTTCAAGTCAAACTGAGCTGTAAACTGTTTCTTTTTGTTTGATTGGTTTTTGCAAGGCAATGGAGTTAAGTGACTTGCCCAAGGTCACACAGTTCAGTGATTGTTAAGTGTCTGAGGTCCTATTTGAACTCAGGTCCTCCTCACTCCAGGACCAGTACTCTATCTACTGGACCCCCTAGCTGCCCCCTAGAAAACTATTTCTTGATGATCCTTTCTCCTATCTTAATTCTATACATTACGTCAGGTTATCTACCAAGACTAGAATGCTCACTGTGGGAATCATTTTTTCTCTTAATTTTTCAAAGCTGTAACCTGTTCTTATCTTATACAACATAAAATGATTCTCACCTTCTTCATAGCACTTTTTGCAATTATTTGCTTGTCTTATATCGTTCCTGATATAATTATTTGTGTAGTAGTTATGCCAAAAACCCTCACCCAATTCTCCCCAACACAAAAACATTCATATACCCAATTAGATTACTCATTCTTTAAAGTTGGAGACTTTTTCTTTGCTTTTTTTTCCAAATACTTTCCAAATTCCAAATATGTTACAGAGAAGTACCATACCTTACATTAAGTAAGTGCTTAACAAATATTTATTGATTTAATTTGAACTTTATATTCACATATTTGGCGGAGAAAATACTGAATTAGAACGTAGAATTAATGTTCATATATTTTTATCTTAAAGACTATTTCATCTTAAAGAGTATAAAGACTCCAGAACATAGAAACTGTTACATTGACTAAACTGTAAATGTGGCATATGGGTCAGAGCCAAGATGGTGGTGTGAAGCTAATATGCTCCTAGAGCTATTCCCTACCAAGATAAATGAAGCCTCTGTACTGTCATTAAAGTTACAGATGCCATCAAGAAAAAAAGAAGATCCTTTCATTTAGTATAAATCATGGAGGATCTTCAGTGAAGGACTGTCTCTTTTTGAAAGAAAAGGGAAGTAAAGTCAAGCAAGGTTAGAGAGAGAGGGTCAAAGTCAGCAGGATGCTTTAAGCCATAGTATAGCCAGATCTTGATAGTCTGACATTATAAATCCCTGCAGCTAACTAGAATGCCAGCAAGGAGGATCCCAATTCCAAACAAAGTGTGAACCCTGGGGAAACTAAGACAAAAGACAGGACTGGGTTGAGAGTAAACCACTGCATAGACAGAACTTGGGCATAAAGGAAGAAATGTACCTCTCCAAAGGCAAGGCCTAGGGATCAGACCCCTATCCCTAGCATAAAAATCTTGGATCTATATTCCTTATACCCTAGGAATAGAGTTCATGTATTTTAAGATGAGGGGGGAAAAAAGCTAAAACAGCCCATGGGAAACTACTTTTCAGATAAAGATGATAACAATGCCATGTCCAAGAAGAAATCAGTAAAAAATCATTCAAAGGGGAAGTCTCAGAAGAGTCTATGTAACTCTCAGCAGTTCAGAGAGCTTGGACAACTTTATTAGACTGGCTATGGATTATGTTATCCTCATCCAGGGTAAAAAAACAAAAACAAAACAAAACACATCCTTCAGAATCTGATGAACACTTTATAAAAATTATCTCTTATCCCTTAATTCTGCTTCTTCATACTGAAAATAACTAATCTGTAAACATGTTTATAAAATAAGCATGTATAATGTTAACCTGACTATTTGCCGCTGAGGGGAGGGGTTGGGAAGGAAGAATGGAAGAAAAATTTTATAACTTAAAAATATGAATGTACATATGGATGAAAATTAATTTAAAATTTTTAAAAATTAAAAAAATAGAACAAACCACAAACAAAAAGAGTTTATATATTGGACTAAAATCCACAAGCTCAATGAAGAGTTTAAAAAAAAGAATTTAAAAAACAAAGAAAAGAAGAAGAAAATGGAAAAAAGAAATGAGTCATGCAGGGAAATTAAAAAAAATTGGCCAAAGAAATCAGTTCTGTTAAAAGTAAAAATAACCAACTGGAAGAGGAAACACAAAAGCTAATTGAAGAAAATAAAACTCCAAAAATTAGATTGGACAAATAGAAATCAATGAAATCTACAAAATTAGAAAATTTCTTCAAATAATACAAAAAGAAGAAAATGTAAAGCACCTTTTTCTGAAAAAAAAAAGAAACAACCTGGAAAATAGATTCAGAAGAGATAACTCAACCACCAAAAGGCCATGATAGGAAAAAAAGAACCTGAAAAACATCATGCAGGAAATTATGAAAAACTGTCTGCTAGAACAAGAAGACAATATAACCATTGAAAGAATACACAGAGCCCTCCAGAAGGAGACCACAGGATGAAAGCTCCATGTTCTATTATAACCAAATTCCAGAACTCTGAATTAAAGGAGAAAATACTGCAAGCAGAAAAAAAGAAATAATTTAAATACAAAGAATACACAATCAGACTCACACAAGAGCTATTAGCCTCAACATTGAAGTATCATAGGAATAGCAATACCACAAATCAGAGGGCAAAAGATCTGGTATAACAGCCAAGGATTTACTACCCTGAAAAATTCAGCATATACTTTCAGGGGGAAAGAATAATTTTCAATGAAATAGAGGACTTCCAAAATTTCCTGACAAAAAGAACAGAAATAAACAGAGAATTCAACTGCCAAATAAACAACTCAAGAGATGCAAAAAAAAGGTAAAATGAAAAGGGGAAAGACAAAATAAAACAAAACAAATATTAGTTAAGATTATCAAATTGCATAGAACCCTAAAAGGGAAGATATAACACGTATAACTCTTCAGAATTGTACTTCTTTTAGGATCACTAAAGAGTAGATGAGAATTGAAGAGATAATGGACTTATTTGGAACTTGTCTCTCCATTGAAGAGTTCCAAGATGACTTCACTATGTTTGAGAGGAAAAGCCCTAATGAAAAGCAGGGGTGTTTGTTCTAACTTTAAGTGACTCAGTTTCCTTTGACCTACTCTAATTCTACTGTGCTCACAAAGCTTAGCACAAAGCTTTCCCCGATGAGAGCCTCATATGTTGGGTGGTCCTGAGTCTGTCTCATATAACATAATCAATTGCAAAGTTCTTAAGTGAGACCTTCAGAAAAATCACATTACTTAGAGTCCTTTGAGATTCTTACAGTTAATTAAATCAGGGTTGGACTTAATCCATACTTTGCTTAAAAAGGGATTAGATGGGGGGGGGGGGAGTGAGATTCTTTTTTTTGGGGGGGGGGGTAGACAGACATAGGCTTTTACTGGCACAGGTGGGCCAGAGGCCTACCTGTGGGTGGTTGTCCTCAGGGTCCAATGTACAGTTTTTTCCAGCATTTCACAAAGTTATAAGTGACCTCATAGATTCCCACTGATTCCTGGGATTTTTCATCATAGTCTGTCCAGTCCTTTTCAAGGTGGCTGATGTCACTGAAAGCTCTCTGGGTCTCCTTGCCCTCAGTAGCAAAGCCAACTTGGGGTTGGAAGTCCACCAGCTCCAGACCTGGGCATTCAAACTCCAGGATCATCTTGCACTCCTCACTCTCGTCAGTGTCATAGGGTTTGATGCTCTTACTAAGGATGTAGATGGAATTGTCGGGGGTAAGAGCTTACATTTCTGCACCATAGTTGCAGATCCTTAGCCTCCCTTCAGGGGAACACTGTCCATCAGCCTGACATACTGCCACTTCTCAGACACCTTACCACAATTGCAAAATTTCATCTGAAAGTTCCAATGGAAGTCTTCCCAGATAGGCAGCAGGTGGTTTCTCCAGCATGCAGCCTGGTCTTCTGTGCAGGGCAAGGGGGAAGAGGCTAGGTCCCAGCCCAGCCCCTCCTCCACCTGCTCTCTCCCAGGCCCACCTTTCCTCCCTACCTCCAACTGGCCCCTCCCCACCCACTCCCAGAGAAGTGAGATTCTCATAGTTAATTAAATCAAGATGGACTTAATCCATACTTTTCTTAACAATAGGTTAAATCGGGCATCTTGGTGGCACAGTGGATAGAACACAGGCCCTGGAGTCAGGAGAACCTGAGTTCAAATGTGACCTCAGACACTTAATAATTACCTAGCTGTGTGGCTTTGGGCAAGCCACTTAACCCCATTGTCTTGCAAAAAAAACAAAACAAAAAAACAATGGGTTAAATACCCTGGGTGGAGGGGCATAAGGAGAAAGTGGAAGAAAGTATGCTTGTAGGAACAGGGACAAATGGTTCATGAAATGATTTGGCTGTGGTTGATACTTTCCATCATGAGGATTTTTGCATCCATAATTGTTAGGAAGATTGATCTTTAATTTTCTTTGTCTGGTTTTTCCTGGTTTAGTTTTCAGCAAGTTATTTCCCGGTTGATAAATGAGCAAAGGATGTGAATAGAGTTTTCAAATGAAGAAATTAAAGCTATTTATAATCATATGAAAAAATGTTCCAAATCATTATTAATTAGAGAAATGTAAATTAAAACAAAAATGAGGTATCACCTCACACTTATCAGATTGACCAAGATGAGAAAAAGGGAAAATGAAGAGGTTGGGATTGGGACATTGATGCATGGCTGGTAAAGTTGTGAATGGATCCAATCTTTCTGGAAAGCAATATGGAACTATGCCCAAAGTGCAATAAACCTGTTCATACCCTTTAACCTGGCAATTCCAGTTATAGTCCTATATCCGGAAGAAATTATAAAAAAATGGGAGAAGTCCCATATGTTCCAAAATATTCATAGCAGCTCTTTTGGTAGTGGCAACTAATTGAAAATTGAAGATTTCAACCATTCAATTGAGGAATGGTAAAACAAATAATGGTACACAAATATTATGGAATACTATTCTTCTATAAGAAGCCATAAATGGTTGGACTTTAGAGAAGAATGGAATGAACTATATGATCTGATGCTGAAAGAAGGGAGCAGAACCAAGAGAACAATGTGCACATTAACAGTAACATTATGAGATGATCAACCCTGATGGATGCTCTCAACAGTTCAGAGAGCTAGGGGACAACCGTATTAGACTGCCTATGGACAATGCTATCCTTATTCAGAGGAAGAAAAACAAAATAAACAAATAAAAAACACCATCAAAATCTAATGAACAGTACATTCACTTATTTAAAAAAATACCTCATATATTTCTTTCCCTCTAACCTAATTCTTTATAACGAAAATGACTAATCTGTAAGCATGTTTAAAACAAACATGTATATACCATATTAACCTCACTGTTCACTGCTGAGGGGAAGGAGGAGTGGGAAGGGAGGGTGAAAGGAAATTTTGTAACATAAAACTATATATATATAGGTATATGGAAGAATGTTGAAAAACTTTTACAACAAATATTTGGAAAAATAAAATATCAATAAAAAAGCAAATAAAAGAATTAAAAACTGCTAATTTATATAGTACCTCTATCACTAATACCACTTAAATTATTTAAACTTTGTACCTGAATTTATAGTCAAATGTTCATTTTAAAAATCCCATGTAACAAGAAGTATTAAGAAGCACTCGTTCAGGGTGGCTAGGTGGTACAGTAAATAGAGCTCCAGCCCTGGAGTCAGGAGTACCTAAGTTCAAATCTGGCCTCGGACACTTAATAATTACCTAGCTGTGTGGCCACAAGTCACTTAACCCCAATGCACTGAAAAAAAAAAAAACCCTAAAAAAAAGGAAATCACTCGAACCCTCATCATATATACATATACATAGAAAATTAAAATAATATATAAGAGCAATAGTATTTTCTCAAAATGGCCAAAATATATGAATGAAAATATTTTAAAGAAGGATGTCAAACTAATTATTATCATAAGAAAGATTTGTCTAATTCTTTGAAAATAGGAGAAATTAAATCCAAGCCAATCATGTATAAACAAATTTGCAAGCATGGCAACACATTGGGGTTGTCTATATTGGAGGTATTGTGGAAAGACAAATAATGTTGATGAAGCTTTGAAATATCCTATTATTCTGGACATCAACATGAAAATGTAGTAGGCAAGTAACAAAAAAGTTTCTTTTACTCTTGATATTCCACTAAAAACATATAACACAAAGAAGATAGAGAAAAATAGTTGAGTAAGAGAGTTGATTAATATGACCTTAATTAATTTATTTTCTCTAGCCCAAGTAATGAAATTCTAGAAACTAAGGAGCAGGTAACTGTGTGTGTGTGTGTTTCTGTGTGTATATAATATGTATATGATATGTATATATGTATATGTGTGTATATATTAGATGTATGTGTTATGTATACATGTCTATGTGTGTATGTGTGTGTATATATATATATATATATATATATATAGAGAGAGAGAGAGAGAGAGAGAGAGAGAGAGAGAAAGAGAGAGAGAGAGAGAGAGAGTAAGATATGGTAAGATCTTAAGTGTTGAAAAGGACTTGTACTTTGCCAAACTTTTAGCGGGTATAAATTGACATTGATGGAATTGGAAGATAATTAGAAGATTAAGGATTGATATTTTAATTGAATTGATATCATCATTATTCTATGTATTTTATTTTCCACATCTCAAAATCAATATTCTGAGGAGTTCATATACTTCATCAGATTATCAAAATTGACTATGACTTAATAAAGTTAAAGAACTCTTGCTCTATGCCAGAAGTTTTGGAGATTTTTTGGATTTTTGCAAGGCAATGGGGTTAAGTGACTTGCCCAAGGTCACAGAGCTAAGTCAGTATTAAGTATTAGTATTAATTTTTTGAGGCCAGGTTTGTCTCAGATCCTCCTGAACCCAGGACCTATGCCACCTAGCTGCCCCCATGCCAGTAGTTCTTAAAACTTTTGTTGGGAGCCCCTGAGGGTACACCCTAAGACATTTTTAAGAGAGCCTGAAGACTTTAAGCTTTTGCATAATGATAGCTTGTAATTTTAACACTATAAATATGAATTCAGAAACAAACAATACATAAACAAAAGCTCATAGGGAACCCAATAATTTTTAAGATCAAAAAATTTGAGAACCACTGCTTTAAGCAGTTAGTTGAAAGAGGAAATAACTCATCATTGACCATAGGTAGCAAAAAAAAAAGAAAGAAAGAAAGAATCAGTTTAAGGAAGAGTAATTTTTCTTTCCTTCCTCCTACCACTGACTATAAAAGCCTGTGCTCAGCAAGAGACAAATTCCCACATTCTATATAAAGTAAGCCCAGGGAATACTTGAAGGAGACAGCATTAAAGAAAATAATTCCTGACAGGAGAAAAGAACTTTATTTTTCCCTTGAAAGTTGAGTTACTCAGAGGAGCAGATCCATGGAGTGCTAGAGTTTTAAATAATTTTGGCCACATAATTCCCTAAGGGTATGCCTCTCTACTACTGTACTTTAAATGGTGCCTCCAATTCCCACCCCTACTATTTATTTTAGGAGAATGTGGCACAAGTTTATGGGAAGAATGGTTTATTAATATTATTTTATAATGTTATCTCAGTAAATTTCTTTGCTTTTAGTTAATTTTGTCAAATGATTAGCTACTAAAAGTAAATATATTAGTTGAGTCTCAAGAACAATAATCTTAAAAGTTCAGACCCTTTCAATATGGAAAGGTGGCTTTTCCAGGGATCTAACTCACCAATGCAAATGAAGGAGAGAGAAGGCAGGCAGAATAGAACTACTATAAAAAGCAGTCTCAGAATTTTTACAGCACTGTGTTTTGTTGTTGATGTTGTCATTAATTAGTAGCAAAGATCTGAAAACAAAGTTGATGCATCTTGATGAGGGAATGACTGAGCAAAGTATAAAACATGAATTGGAATATTAGTGCCAGAATAAGCAATAGGGAAGTAGCATAGGATAGTAGAATGAGAATGAGTTTGAAATTTAAAAATCAGAGAACCTAGTTCCAAATCTCAGTTATGAAACCTTGGAAAAGTGACTGAACATTTTGGAGTCTCTCTCTTTTCATTGTAAGGGAGAGGGACTCAATGACTTCTAAGTTTCTTTTGATCTCCAAATTTATAAACTGTAAATGGAAAACAACCCTCAGTCCAGGCCCAAGGATGCATCCTTAAATGATCCAGAATTTGATCACAGATTACAAAAAATATTTGTTTTCTGAAAAGAGCTTCCAAGGGAGAGAACTTTCTAAAGGGCAAGAGAAGGAGGGGAGAGAGACAGAGTCAGATGGAGACAGAGAGAATGAATATGTGTTCTCTCAGCTACTCAAAGTGAAGAGGAAAAGTTGAGACATTGATAGTTTCCAAAGGTTTATGGCTTGAGAGTGGGGCTTATAGAAGATGTCTATAGAAACAATAACCAGGAAATAGAATATTTAGACAGTACTGAGCAAGGTCTCCAATCTGCATCTCATGTTCAAGGTTGCCTATGAGCTAGTCAAGTCTAGTTCTAAGGTTTCTGACACCCATCATAGGATCCCTAAATTTAAACTAGAGTTCATTTGCAAGGGCTGTGCAGTTGCCTGATGGTTATGAAATGATACTTTTCTGTAGCACTGTAAAGGGAAGCTCCAACTTATCCAACAGGTGACTGTACTCACTTCAGAGCCTATGTTCACACATCCTATTATCTTCTCATAACTATAAAGACTACAGAGTGGTAGAGATAGGAAAGTATGTGCTAGGTACTAGTTAAATACAGTTTAAGAGAAAAAGAAGAGTGATTATATTCCAAAAGGAATAAATAACACATAAAGACCATTGGTAGTACATAGTGGTGACTAGGAAAGAGTTTTTTTTTTAATCTGGGAATTCTCAGAAATCATGTATTTGCCTAAAGCAGTTGATTAATATGCCCTTTCTAGAAATAAAAGTAGTATTGTTTTGATAATTTCTTCCAGAGATATAAAAAGGAGGTGAAAGAGGATTGCAATAAAGAGACATTGGAAGATATTTGGGTAGAAGTGTTTTTGACTTGAAAGCAAAATGATTTAGCTGAAGCATAATCAGAATTCAGGGGAAATCTGTATAAAATGGAATATATAAGCATTCACCAATCAGTTCAGCATGGCCCAGAGAAGGATGTGGTAACTATAGCAATATGGGAAGAAAATGGCTAGGGAGATACAAGACGAACAAATATTAAAGAAATATCATTGTGGCAGATTTAGGGGTGAATGGATGGTAGAAGAAACAAGAAGTAGAAAGACCATTTATGGACTTTTAACAGTCCTGATGAGAAATGAGGATCTACATTATAGTAAGTGTCATGGAGATAGAGAGAAAAGGAATAGATGCAAAAGATCTTGTGGAAATGTTTGAATGCTGGAAGAGAAATATCGCAATAACCCAGTGATATTTGAGTTATATGGAAGACAATGCTTGAGTGATAAGGTAAAATGAGTTTTGTTTTATTTTGTTTTTACCCCTTGGAGGAGGGAAAGAAAAATGATTTTGATAAAGAGTGAGAATCTTTTATCAGGTCTGACATGGAAATCTATTTTAAAATTGAGTTTAGTCAGTCTGTTAATTAACATTTAGTAAACACCAACTAGGCAGCTAGGAAGAGCAGTGAATAGAGTTCAGGGCCTGGAGTCAATAAGGCCTGATCTCAAATCTAACCTCAGACACATACTGCCTATGTGAACTTGGAGGGTAGGTAGATGGCACAGTGGATAGAGCACTGACCTTAGAGTCAGGAGGATAGGAGTTTGAATCCAACCTCAGATATTTACTAGCTATGTGGCCTTGGACAAGTCACCTAACCTTGATTACCTCTCGTCCAGGGTCTTCTCTAGCTGCCCTGATACATATCTGGTCTCTGGAGAAGAAAATGAGACTGGTGACTTACCATAGCACCTCCTCCCTTCTATAACAAGTACTGTGCAAAGTTCATGAGATATAAAGAATCATAAGTTCATGCCATCAAGTAGTTCATAGTGTAATGGGAAAGGGAACAAACTTAAATAACTATAGATATAGAAATATTGATATGAAGATAGATAAATGATAGAGAGATAGATACATAGCATAGACAGACATAAAAAGTTATATACAGGAAAAATAAAAAATCATTAAAAGAGGGAAAACTACACATGATCTTTAAGAGATAAAAAATGTTATGAATACAAATTTCTGAATAAATTAATCAAACATTCTGGAGAGATTTAGAACTACACCCAAAGAACTACAAACTGTGCATACTTTTTGATCCAGCAATACCACCACTAGAATACTATCTCAAAGAAATCAATGAAAAGGAGAAAGAACTTTTTTTAAAAATATTTATAGTAAATTTTTTTCTGGTGACAAAGAATTGGAAGTTGAAGAGCTGCCTATAAATTGGGAATTGACTGAACAAGTTATGAGATATGATTATGATGGAATAGTTGGCTGGATGATTTTATAAAAATCAGGAAAGCCATATGAACTCATGCAAAGTGAAGTGACCAGAAATAGGAAAATATAGGTAGTAATGATATTGCAAGGATTCTTGTTATTTAGTTCCTCTGATCAAGACAATGACTTAAAACAATTCCAAAGGGTCAATATTGAAAAAACTATCCACTTCCAGAAAGAGAACTATTTAGTCAGGTTTGTATTTATACCAGGAATGCAGGGTGGATTTAATATTAGGAAAACTATCAGCATAATGTATCATATCAATAACAAAACTAACAGAAATCATATGTTTATTTCAATAGAGGCTGAAAAAACTTTTGACAAAATATACCCCATTAAAAACACTATAGAGCATAGAAATAAATGGAGTTTTCTTTATACTGATAAGAAGTGTCTGTCTACAACTATCAGCTAGTATTATACATAATGGGAATAACCTAGGAGCATTCCCAATAAGATCAGTGATGAAGAAAGGATTCCCGTTATCACCACTATTGTTCAGTATTGTATCAAAAATACTAGTTTTAACAGTAAGAGAATAAGAAGAAATTGAAGGGTTCAGAACAGGAAATGAGGGAACAAAACTCACTCTTTGCAGGTGATTTAAAGAATGATATAAAATCAACTAAGAAACTACTCAAAACTGTGGGATTAAACAAATCATAGGAAACAAAATTGCAAGATATAAAAATAGTATGAATCATAAGTATTTCTATATATTACCAACAGAGCACAGCAGCAAGAAAAAGAAAGAGAAATTCCATTTAAAGTAACTGTAGGCAACATAAGATACCTGAGACTCTATCTACCAAGCAAAACTCAGAAACTATATGAAAACAATTATAAAACACTTTTCACAAAAGTAAAATCAGATCTAAATATTGGAAAGATATCAGTTGTTCATAGGTGAGCTAAGCTAATAAATGTATATATACATATATTACAGTTCCACCTAGATACAATTACTTATTCAATGCCACACCAATCAAACTACCAAAAGGTAAGTATTAACTTTGAAAAAATAGTAACAAAATTCATATGAAGAAGCAAAAATAAAGAAGATCAAGGAAATTAATTGGAAAAAAATGGAAAGAAAGTTGTCCTGGCAATATCAAAGCTAAAATCCTCTTAGAAAGCAGCACTCATCAACCTGTTTGTCTAAGAAATAGATTGATAGATAAAAACAATAGAGTAGGTAAAGAAAGAAATAATAGTCAACCTAAGGACTCCAGCTTCTTGGATAAGAACTCATATTTTAGCAGAAACTGCTGGAAAAACTGGGAAAAAAAGTATTTCATAAACTTAGCAAAGAGCAACATTGCATACCTTATACCAAGATAAAGTCTAGAGGGGTACAGAATTTAGACATGAAAAGTGATACCATAAGCCAATTACGAAAACAAATAATAGTTTATCTGTCAGATCACTGGAATAGGGGAGGTGTTTATGACCAAAGTGATAGAGAATATTGAAAAACAATAAATAATTTTGATTGTGTTAAATTAATTCATTGATCCAACAAAAACCAGTGAGATGTATATTTCAAAGAAATCAAAGCAGTCAAGTTTAAAAGGAATGCAAGTTGGAAAGCAATTTTTACAACTAGTGTTTCTGACAAAGTACTCATTTCAAAAATATAGATAGAACTGAGTCAAATTTATAAGACTACAAGTGATTTTCCAATTTATAAATGGCCAAAGGATAAAAATAGGTAGTCAGATGAAGAGATTAACACTATCTGTGGTCATATAAAAACATTCTTAATCGTTATTGGTTAGAGAAATGCAAATTAAAACAACTCTGAGATACTACTTCATCCCTATCAGCTTGTCCATTATGACAAAAAAAAGGAAAATTTTCAAAGTTTGAGGGAATGTGGGGAAACTGGAACCCTAATGCATTGTTGGTGGAGTTCTGAACTGATGCAACTTTTCTAGAGAGCAATTTGGAACTATGCTCAAAGGGAAATAAAACTGTGCATACCCTATTTTTTCTCTATCCCAAAGAGATCACAAGAAAGAATAAAAAACTTCCAGTACTGAAATCTTTGTAGTTGCTCTTTCTTGTGGTGTCAAAGAATTAGAAATTAATATTCATCAATGAGTGGAGTACTACTATTTTATAAAAAAAAGTCATCAAGGATAGGACTTTATAAAAGCTAGAAAGACTTGTATGAACTGATGTTCAGAAAGTGAGCATAATCAAAAGAACATTCTACACATCAGCTATGAAAAATATGCTCATCTCAACAGCACAAAAATCAAAGACAATATTAAAGAACTTATAATGGAAAATATCCAAATCCAGAGAAGAAACTATGGAGTCTGAAGGCAGCCCAAAGCTATGTTCAATTTTTATAATGTTTTATGTTTTATGACTTTTATTACATCTCATGTTTTCTTTTTCCTTTTGTTTTGATTATTTCAAAAAAAATTAATATTGAAATATGCTTAGCATAGTTATACACCTATATTAGATTTTTCTGTGTTGGGAGAGAAGTGGGGAAGAAGCATGAGAAAAATGTGAATCTCAAAATCTTTCAGAAATTTTTGAAAACTATCTACATAGTTGGAGCAATAAATAAATCAATTAAAATGAATGTTAAAAATTTTAAATGCAAATGAGACATGTTTGTCTCTCTTTCTCAAAGAAGCCATGATATCAGGGAGGTGATAACATGGCAAGCACATGAATTGGATTTGAGTGAGAGGGTATTGTACTAAGTTACCAGTCTCACTTTCTCCTCCAGAGTTATCTAGATCCACTGGCTAGTTATTGATCGGAATGACTGGAGATTACCCTGGATGTGAGGCAATTAGGGTTAAGTAATTTCCCCAGAATCAACTAGTTAGTTTGTGTCAAGTGTCTGAGGTCAAATTCACACTCCTGTCCTCTTGGGTCTAAGGCCAATACTCTTATCACTGTGTCATCTAGCTGCCCTGAAGTGACTTTCAGAAATAAATAAGTTTTAAAAGATTACAGGAAGTTTTTCTGCCTCTAAAATTTTATAAATTATTTGTTGAGACTATTACAACAAAAAAGGAAATGATAAACATTGGAGGGACTGTGGAAAAACTGGGACACTAATGTACAGTTGATGGAGTAATTGGGGTTGCAACTATTCCAGAGAACAATTTGGAACTATGGACAAAGGATAATAAAACTATGCATACCATTTTATCCAGCAAAACCACCACTAGATCTATATTCCAAAGAGGTCACGAAAAAGGAGAAAAGACCCAAATGTACAAGGATATTCATAGCAGTTCTTTTTATGATATCAAAGAATCAGAAACTGAAGGGATGTCAATCAATTAGGGAATGGCTGGAAAAGTAGTCTTTTATGAAGTTGATGGAGTGCTATTATTGTGTTAGGAATCATATGTAGGTGGACTTGAGAAAATCCTGAAGAGACTTGCATGAACTGATGCTGAGTGAAGTGAGCAGAACCAGATCTTTGTATACAGTAACAGCAGCATTGCATGATGATTACTTAGTTTCTTTCAGTTCAATAAATTAGGATGAGTCTAGAAGATTTGTGATGGAAAATGACATCCACATCCAGAGAAAAAGTTATGGAGTCTGAATGCAGAGCAAAGTTACTATTTTCACTTTTGAAAACTTGTTTAATTTTTTTCTTCTTCTCATGGTTTTTACTTTAATTTTTTTTTTTTTAGTTTTTGCAAGGCAATGGGGTTAAGTGGCTTGCCCACTTAAATATTAAGGTAATTATTAAGTGTCTGAGGCCAGATTTGAATTCAGGTACTCTTGACTCCAGGGCCCAGTGCTCTATCAACTGTACCACCTAGCTGCCCCCTTAATTTTTTTGTAATATTCAAAGCATATATAACAATTATTGTCACCTAGGTTTGTTTATTGCTAATCACTTTAGTAACTTTAATTCACAGATATCAGCATCCTATAATCAGAAAATGACAAGTGAACAGAAATTATACATGCAAATTTCTATTCACAAAGGTCAAAAGTGCAGGTACATTAATTAGAATCATACTTCTGGGATTATGACCAAACTGTTTTAAAATGTAAAATTACATTTAAGGAATATAAAGTAATGATCTACACACTTCAAAAACAAAATTTTCCTTGTACCAGATGTTTCTGACAGCTACAAGATTCAAGTAATAAGCAGTAAGATCTTATGAAATTTAATACTGGTCAAAGAGAAGGGAATGTTTTTGTTTTGTTTCACATTTCACTGAAAATACACAATTACAAAAATAAAGAAAAAATCTAGTACCAATTACTTAAAAGTTTTCTGATATCTGAGTAACAGCGATGACAATAAAATAAACTGCACCTACAGTTTTGATTTGCCTACTTTACACAAGGATATTTCCAGAAATGAAATAAAACAAAATAATTTCAGATTCCAAATGAAAAAATCTGTTTAGTTCAGATAGAATGTGGAATGTTTCAGATAAAATTAATGAACAATACAATGTAAGTTTCTTAATCATTATTGAATAGAATCAAAATTTGTTGACAATTCTTTGAAGCTGGAGACCAAGGAAATTTCCTTTCTTTGAAGTTTACTTTTCTTCACATCCACATTTTCATAATCTTGCAAAAGTTATCTTAAGTGACTTGGAGTCAAGCTCTATAAAGCATTCCTGTTTGTTACCCTTCTCATAAAGCAAAAAATTATTCTGCATTATGTCATCTGTATATGTATTTTATTGTAACATCACATGAACAAGATTATTTTTCCTAAAGCAAAACAATGCAATATTTCCTTTCAGAGATTAATATTGAAAACAAAAAAAAACTGCTTGTCATTGGAAATCCTTAAGCATTTTTCACCTACATCTTAAGTTTTTTCTTTTGTCTGGGATCTTTAGCCAATTTATTCCGAAATTTCTTTAATTTCTGATAATGAGATAAGCTTGCTATAGTGAATATTTATTGCAACTTTCTAATTTCTATAGAAGAGAGAATAGAATTTACAGCAAAATCCTGTCTTGGGCATCACAGTCCACACCAATAAGAACATTGGACTGATATGATCTAATTCTATAGTCATCTGAGCTATTCTCCCCTTTTAATTTTGTTTTCACAATTTATATTTTCACTTCTCTGGTGATTCAGATTCAATCCCTCAAGGTTCTTGGCAGATTCAAAACCTCCAGGCTCTGTACTGTCTCCAACAATCCATTTACTTCCCAACCATTCATCATTCTTTTGATCAAGTTCCTCCATCTTTTCCACCTTATTTCAACCAAACTATCATTTTTGTCATCAGATTTAATTGTCATTCTTGATCTATATAAATTTCTGAAGTATCAAATCTTCTTCATTATCAATCTCATCTTGAATGACTAAACCTTTCTTTTGAGCTTTTTCTTTGCTGCTCCTGAAGAACCAAGATGCATTTCCATTGTTTTCAAAGGTGATTTTGAAAACTCTTTCTTAATATCTGCAGCCACATCACCTAAATTAGCAAGGACAGTGTCTTTTCCTACAGATCTGCCACTTTCTAGCAATTCAATTGCTTCTTCTTCATTTAGAAGTAGCTCATCTTCAGATTCAAGAAGCAAAACAGGTTCTTGCTCTGCCTGTTTATCTTTTATGATTTTATCACCATCTTCACTTTGTTTCTCTTATTGTTCTTTTTCTTAAACTCCACATCACTCTTGTGGCTGCCATCAGTTTTGGACTCTTCATCACTTGAAAAGTCTTTGCCATCTGGAGATTAAGGTCTCTTTCAAGATTTATATTTCTTTAAGAAATCAATTCCTCTATTGGAAATTCTCAGTACCATTTGTTTATATTTCTCAGACAAGACAACCTTCATTTATAGACCCTGGAAGAAAAGTACCTTTTTTAAGTACTCAGACATAGACATAGCATCCTCTCAAGTCTACATTTCTATGAAATTTCTATGAAAGTCTGGCATTTCATCTTCATCAATACGTAATTATTTTTCCTTAAGGTTCAATAAGTTTAACAATGGCACTATCAGAATACCCAAGAATGAGACAAGTTGTTGCAATAAATTAAATGTCCAATTTCAGGCTTTTTGGTCAGATTTCCCACCTTCTGGGATAAATGAATTTTTATTGGTTTGTCAAATACTATTGCTGGTGTGGTTGTATGATCTTGCACTGCAGCTTGAACATCTTCTGTGGTAGACATTTCAATAAATGCTTCATTGATTTTATTTAAGATCAGAGACTTTGAAATCATTCCAAATGGTTCAACCAGCTGCAAAACTTGGTATGTCACGTTTTTTCCCACCATAGACATCCATGTGTGCAATTCTACTAGTTTTCATTAAGCTTTATTCATGTGTCTTGGTCTTTGTATATTTCCATTTCTGGAACCTGTATTTCCTTTTGGTCCAACAGATGAGCCCCTAAGATGGAATGAAAGTGTAAGGTCCAAAATTCCTGGTGCTGGAACATGACTTGTAGATTGCTGTAACATAAATGGAGTACCATTTCATGTCCAGAATAATTGTCAGGAATCCATTCTGGATAGATTTCAGGAAATTGGCAACTTCTACTATGTTGTTCCATTGATGTGTTGATTCCATTCCTTATAATGAACTGGTATTGCACATAAAGAACATAGATGGGGAATAACCTTTTGAAAGAATCCAAAGAAATGGAAGTCTTCAATATTCCTCCTTGGAGTAGTTCCTTCCTTTTCCTCACAGAGAGATCTTTCTTTTAAAGGATCTGACCACAACCCATTGTCTCATACTCACTGTCAAATTGATGATAGTAATGTGAGGTTTTGTCATAAAAACTTCATTCCTATACCTTTATCCAGCTCTTAATATGTTATCTTCATAATCCATTCTATCATAATAACCACATTCTTAAGAACAACTTCCATGGTAATAATCAAACACTGGGTTGACCACAATCATCAAAATTATCTCTTCTAAAGTACCATTTTTCTCCCTAATCACCCCTAGATACTCTGTATGGCTCCCATGTAGCAGATCTGACTTCTCTACTATAACTCAATGAAAGGTTTTCTTCAAATTTCCTTTTAAGTTATGGAAGGATCTGGATCTTATACTCTGGATAAGAATTCAGTTCATCTAAGTCTCTAGCAGACAGACAAAACTGTTCAAGATATTACTGATCTGGTCCACATCTCCACAGTGTTGAGAAGATAAAGGAAGTGGACCTTTTACTTCCAATGTTAAATATTCATTGCAAATTATTGGAAGAAGTGCTGGCAGAAGATAGTACATTATGAAGTACTAGCAGAAGACAGTACAGTATGAGATCCTTGTTGATTCAATGAAGAACTCCTTCCAACTAGCAAAGCATGCATTGCCATTCATCCTTTCAAGAGATTCTGGCATGCTTAAAGATAAGCTAACAGCAGCAAGAAGCTTATTCCTGCAGATAGTTCATGCCCATGACCTTATGAATTTCTACTGATGGATGATTGCTGAAATTTTCTGACCATTGTAGAATTATATCTTTTTTAACTTTTGAATTAAAATAATTGACTGTCAAAAAGAAAGCTCAAACAAGAAAATTAATTTATTTTGCTACAAAAATGGTTAAGCAGAGAACACTGATCCTCACCCACTTTACTGCCACCTCAGGAAAGGCAGAATAACTGCAACATCTCTCTTCTAGACAGGTGAAACCTCTCACAGTCCCCTACAGCAACGTTTCTGTCTAGTTCTGATTCTTCTTTCAGAATGACTAATATGGAAATTTGTTAAACATGACTGTAGATGTGCAACCTTTATCAGCTTATTTGCTGTTGTGGGAAGGGCAGAGGGATGGAGGTAAAAAAAATGTGCAACTCAAAAGCTTGCAAAAAGATGAATACTGAAAAGTATTTTTGTATATAATTAAAAATAAAATAAAATAGCATTCAAAAATAAAAAAAAAATGCAATGGAAAATGTCATCCACATCCAGGAAAAGAAGTATAGAATATGAATGTAGATAAATATATGTAACATGATTGTATATATATAACCTTTTTCAGATTACTTGTCATCCTACAGTAGATAGAGGAAGAGTGAGAGAGACAAAAATGAATGTTGAAAATTACCTTTATAAATAACCGGGAAAAAGAAAGAAAGAAAGAAAGAAAGAAAGAAAGAAAGAAAGAAAGAAAGAAAGAAAGAAAGAAAGAAAGAAAGAAAGAAAGAAAGAAAGAAAGAAAGAAAGAAAGAAAGAAAGAAAGAAAGAAAGAAAGGCAGGAAGGAAGGAAGGAAGGAAGGAAGAAAGAAATGAGTAAACAAGCAAAAAAACAAATGAATTAATGAATGAATGAATAAATAAATACTTAAAAATAAAATAAATTTGTTTTTGTGATTGGTGAAAAGATAAAAGACAATCAAAATTATTTGTTGTTTGGGAAAAAAAAGGAATGAAAACTCTCAGGAAGCAGAAGCAAAAAGATAGAGGATAAGATACTCTTCAGTTCTTACAACTTCTGAAACCTCTCCATAAAAAGAATTATGTGCAAAAATGGAGAAAATTTAGCTATTTCTATTGTTGTGGGAAAGGTTCAGTTTTTCCCTATGATGAATCAAGAATCAACTGGAGAATGCAGGTAAAAAAGAAAAAAAGAGGTTTATTAAAAATCCATTATTGCTTACTCTTAAACAAAAATATTTTAGTAATGTCTAAATAAATAAAAGGAAAAAATTAAAATAGAAAAAAGGTATATATAATATAAAAATAGAGAGACAGTTCATAGGAGTAGTACATCAGAACAACCATTTTGAAGAATTGCTGCAAATGGGCAATGGTCTGGATCGATAAATCAATGGGAAAGAGTAAGTTGTTTGTTCTTTGGAAAATGGTACAATCCTTAATAAAACCCCAAACTTCTCTTGAAAAAAAGAAGTCTTTACAACACAAGGAAAATGATAGAGAAAGTTCAGAGAAGTTAAAGTCCACATTTTTGTTTGTTTGTTTGTTTGTTTATTTTAAGTAATGCAGATTAACCAAGCAGGCCAGTTGCTAGATTAATTTGCACTTGGGAAATCAAAAAGGAAGAAGAGAATTACCAACTGCCAGTCTTCTTAAATGCTCCTCTCAGGATGCATAGGAAAAGGTGCTGTTTGGGGAGTTGTACAAGTCCTCCATTGGAGAGTTTATCTTTTGGGGGTGATCAGGGGTCTTTTATTGGAGAGTTTGTTTCTCCTCAGGGTGGTCTTAAGATAATTATCAGGCCTGGAAAATTTAGCTTGACCTTATTAATGATAACCTGGCCAAGGTCATACTGGAGGTAAAGGTGAAGTGTTTCTAATATTAAAAAGGGTTACAGACATCAGTAAGATTTACAAAATTTTAGTAGTGCAAAAGATAACAAAATTTGTTTCCAGTTACAATGTTCCTATGTTCATGATTTCCTGTATCGCTATGATCTTTGAACAAGATGAACCCTAACAAGATTTTTAAAAAACACAGTGAACTAATATCATGGAAAGCTAAACACTCACCCTTATCTCACTCAGCATCCTTTTCACTCCTCAATCACAATGATCTGGAAGTATTTCATAAGCCAATAGAAAGAGTTGCAAACACTCAATTCTTCCTCAATCTACCCATTCCTTTGCATCATAGGAAACCAAAAATCAGAAAGTTGCACTGATTGAACTACAGAACAAGACTGCTATAGAGTTCAGCTAGAGCAATGATCAACAGAGAGAACCGAGTCGGGTGGGGAACTCCAAAAGACCAGAAGGAAAATGGGCCATACTAAATTTAAGGCAGTTATGCCCCTTTTGAAAGTTACTTAGGAAAAATTACCTGAGGCTATTCAATTTCCCACCTTTGGTGGAAATTGAGACATCTCTGAGGGCCATCCTTTTGTGTGTGTTTGGGAGGGGAGGATATAATATCCATTTAAGTAGAAGCCATCAGAAAGTGAAGAATATAGAAATAATATAAAGAAAAAAGACTAAACAATACAACTTCATTCAAGATGAAGAAAACTCAGTTGCATATCTTGAGTATAATCAAATAAACCATCAGAGAACATATTAATAACAGAAGGAAATTTGGCCTCTAGATCACCTAAATCATTCCAGGTATTTTTGAATAAATATTGAAAACAAAGAAAAATGAATTAGTACCTTATGATGCAAAATACTCCATGGATTCACAAGAAAGCAAAAAATCCTGAATGGTTTACAGGAGAAAAATAAAAGTATTTATATACTCTACCATTGAAATAAAGAGCAGGAAAAAAATACTCTTAAATATACTTTGATAAAATCACAAAAAATTAACAAGAGGAAAATAATCGACAGGGGATGGAAACACACAAATATGAAGGACAATCTAGAAAGACGTAACAAAATGATAACATTATAAAATATTCAATCCAAACCAAAAAAAAATCTTTCTTATATAAAATAAGATTAAAAGCATCTTTTTTGCTATTACGGAAGAACAATTCAAATCAAGATAGAAACATGAATACCATAATGCAAGATATAAGAAAAGGACCCACAGCATCTGAGTGCAGAAATAAATTGCTAAACCAAAGAATCCACATATGATATCCAGAAAACAAACAACACCCTATGCTGCACATTCCAAGTCACATTCCAAACCTAATGATAAACTATAAAGTCTGTTCACCATCAAGAGAAAAAAGTTCAAAATTAAGGAAAAGAAAATTCTAATAACAAGACTATTGTATACCCATCAGAAGCTACAAGAAGGAATAAAATATTTTTTTTCCAAAAGGCAAAGTAATTCAGTATACTAGAAGAAACAACCTGCATACCTGAATCTAGGAATTAATGAGTCCAGGTGTATATCCAAAAATGCCAGTTCCCTTGGAATTACAAAAGATTAATTAAGGAGCAATGAGTAATACTCCAAAATAAAATTTTGGAGCATTGAAATTTCCTTCTAAACCTCCCCTCTCCCCCCCATCTTTCTTATTCTTAATCTGATTGCTTTATTTTTCCCCTTTGTACCTGTTTAACTATGCTCTCTTTTATCTTTCTCTTGTTTATTCTTTTTTCCCTTCTTGTAGTTGTACATACTCTCTTGCCTCTTGAAATTTCCAGAAGATAAATGAACATCTTAGATATATTTTTCTTCCAGACGATGTGTTTAACCAGGAGCTATGTTTGTATAGCAACCAACTTGCTAAATTAAAAAAGTGCTTTAGCCACACTTTAGGATTTTCTAATCATTCCCTTTGTATTTAATGGTATTCATCCTTAATTTAGATGAACAATGGCTTTTCTGTTTGGAAAAGCAGCAGCAGGAGGTTCATCATTTGTACTTAATCAGCTACTATTATAGTTCTTTTTTCCCATATATTTTCTTTTTTCTTCTGTAAATTAGAATGAATATCCTGGCTTTTAGAATTTAATGTTTCATGTGCTAAGATGTTTTAGTTTATTTGTATAGTTAAATTGCTTATATATTTTCTTCTTTGACAAACAGATGCCAGTGCTTGACAATAAAATGTTCCTTTTAAATTTACTTATTGAGAAAATCAGAATAAAACTTTAGTTCCTTGTAGACTTGCTTGATGATGATTCTGGAGTTAGAAGACTTGAATTCAAGTTATACTTCTGTTTTTGATACCTGTGTTACCTTAGAAAATCATCCTTTATACATCTCCACACTTCCCTGAAGTGAAGACTCATCTTTTTTGTTTTGTTTTTTAGGTTTTTGCAAGGCAAATGGGGTTAAGTGGCTTGCCCAAGGCCACACAGCTAAATAATTATTAAGTGTCTGAGACCAGATTTGAACCCTGGTACTCCTGACTCTAGGGCCGGGGTGCTTTATCCACTGCACCACCTAGCCTCCTCCAAAGACTCATCCTAAATCCCATATTCTACAAGTCCTATCATGTTTCCTCTCCATTGAAACCATTTTAAAATAGGGATAATACCTGTTCTTATCTCACAAGTGTTTCTCTAAACTTTGTAAACATTGCAATAGCTTATAAATGTAAAATATAACTATTACTAGGCAATTTTACAAGAATTTATTTTATCTCCCCTCTTTCTCATTCCATTCAACTTAAAATAATCTTCCTAAAATATGCAAATTTAGTCATTTCCAAAAATCTATGACTCACTTCATATTTGAAGGCCCAAATTGACAAGAGTGACTAGCAGTTTTCATTCTTGGTATTATAGATTATAATTTGTCATTTAACTGATCATATTTCTAGTCTTTCAAAGCTTTATTCTCCTGAATAAAGTTATCATTGAGTGAGTGTTCTCAATTTATCTTCATGTGCTTCTTTATTTCAGAGAGGTCTTCTCAGTTCCCTCTGAAGTAGTTTATTTCACCATTTCTTATAGTACAATAATATTCCATGGTTTATCTGATATTGCTTATTTATTCTCCACTCAGTACCTCCTTAGTTTCCAATTTTACTACTAAGAAAAAAAACTGCTATAAATATATTTGTACATCTGGATTCCCTTCTTTTCTTTGTTTTCTTTATGATATTTGTCTATTATTATCATTCTAAAGAATATGTACAATTTGGTAACTTTGAATTATAGATCCAAATTGTTTTCTAAGAATAGTTGTACAAATTCACATTTCTACTAATGCATTAGAATGACTATTTTCTCTTTTTAACCTCCAGAATTTTTCATTTTCCTCTTTTGTCATCTTTATCAGTCTTATGGGCATGAAATGAAAATCAAATTTACCTTAATTTGGATTCCTTTCTCTAATACTAATTTGGAGCATTTTTATATGGTTGCTGATAGCTTGTAATCTAAGATCTTCTACAATCTCTTCCTATCCCATCTCTTCAGTCTTATCTCATATTAATTAAAAAACTGATTCTGTAAATACTGGCTACTTGGGTCTGATTCTGCCTATGAGGAATCATTATTCAGACTTGGGAAAGTATTAGTGGAAATAAAGCAAAAATTTATTTAAAAGGTCACAAAGAAAGGATAAGGAGAGGGAGAGAGAGAGAGAGGGAGGGAGTAAAGGAGGGAGGGAGGGAGAGAGAGAGAGAGAGAGAGAGAGAGAGAGAGAGAGAGAGAGAGAGAGAGAGAAATGAACAGCGAAGTAGCATAGGCTGGTCAAAGAAGACTGTTGCCCAGAACTGGACTCCAGTTCAGGTTTTTATGTCTTACCCTCATCCAGAGGGGCAAAAGGTGAACTCCCTTCCCCTATACTGGACCCCAAATTAGGTAGAGGGTAAAGCCTAAGGAGATCAGGATACAAATTTTACATTAAACAATGAATCAATGGTATATGAAGAATGGGGAGCTTCTCCACCCAAGCAGCTTTTAAGATTACAGTTGTTTCTGTTACAATCATAATTCTCTACTTCAAGTCAATTTACATCTCAAGAGTCAATTTGCTTCTCCAACCAAATTATTTCTGTTACATTCACAATTCTCTTCATGTTTCCCCTGCATCAGTTCTACAGGAAATTCAATCTCTGGCTTGTAAGTAAGAACTTTTCAAGTTCTAAAGCTATATTTGCTTCTGCTGCCTGTAATGTTCTCTACTGTGCCTTATCTCTTATTTTTTTTTAAATCAAAACCCCACATCTGCCACAAAACTCACCCTGATTCCTTGAGAAGGTAAAAACATTTTCCTCTCAGTTTGCAAATAATACTTTATTTTGAACATGACCAGTGCAATATTTTGTCATGTTATTTCAAATGTCATATCCTATTATATACAGCCCTCAAGGAAAGAATCATGCCTTAAGTTAACATTGCAATTAATTTAGGATTTCATATTTGTAATTCTTTAAAGTTAAAGAGTGGGTAAATAATGCTAATTGTTGAATTTAATGTTGTAAATTTCACAGGAAGTGCAGCTGTAGAGCAAAAGGTTCTGTGCTCTTCTTACTTCTTAACTCTTCTGTTTAATATGGGCAAAATTTATCCTCCATTGACCAGGACCTGCACCTGTGTTCACACTGTCAGTCACAAAATATTTAAAGGGCTCATTTATTCAGGGGATATTTAATGAGTTTTTGGGTTAAAACTCAGGGTTCTGGTTACATCACAGATAATTATTAATAAAAGTAAATAGTGATATGAGGACCCCCCCAACTCATCCCCAAGCTAGAATCTGAAGGTGTTAACTATTTTGAGTGGTATAAAACCCTCGTGGTCTTCCCTCCATAAACACTTTATCTCAAGTAATGTCATATCTATGAATAATGCAAATGAAATCATTTCTAAAAAGAGATGAGGCTAATATAAATCAAAACAAATAGTTAATAGGAAAAGGAACATTTTTTTTTCAGTCTGTCTAAACAGACAGGAGGAATGAAAGAGTAAAGGAATCCGTTAAACCATTGTACTTACTAGCTAGAGTAGAATGAAAATCCACTATTGGATCCAGATGTTCTACTTAGCTGTTTCAGTCCCATGTGACTAATAGAAGCTATGATATTGCTTAGTTTCATACTATCTCCTTGCATAGGAGATATTCAGTAAGATAGCTGAAATGTTCCTTGAGAATTCTCTCATTGGTCAATGGAAGCTTAGAGGAATTCCATTTTAAATGAAAGAAATAAAGTCTGAATTTTGATTAGGCTATTAACTTATTCTGTAGTCATAAAATTGTTTTAGGTTATTTTTGCCAAAAGAAAAGGTTTCAAGAGATACCTAAGCTCATAATCAGATGGACCTTAATTATTTTCAGTTAGAAATAAAATATTAAGATATTTGTTTATGTTTTTTCTTCATATTAACCAATAATGAAAAGTTTTCAAAATGTCCATAAAATGTTGCCTTTTATTATAAACTTTGGGCACTTTATTCACATCAATAGGTCTGTGTCCCCAAGAATAATATGTGGTTTATTAACCTCAAGTTGTCTTTTATATACTTAAGTAGGAATTTATATATTTAAATATATATATATATATATATATATACATATATACACACGAATAATTTGTTCAACACATAGCCCCAAAGCAATTTCAGATATATATGTTAGTACCCTAGATGGGGCATCTAGTATTGTTGAATTTTGGAGTCAGAAATTAGTTATAAATTTTAATTTTTAATTTAACTCCTTTAAAAAATGACATCCTATATCCAATCAGTATTTTCTCAAATTAAAATATAAAAAGAAAGAGGAGAGAGAGGGAGAATGTTTATATAATTAATGAACATATCATTTGAGTATGGCAGTATTTTCATTGTGCCATAAAAATCATGTCTGTAAAGAAAAAAAAATGTCCTTATCTCTTCTTCACAATTAAGCTTCAGTATAATTACATGTAAATGAGTTTTGTTTTTTAATTCCTCCCTTTTACACCATAGCAGGAATTGTGTATTTTGATTTCCTAAATCTATTTATTTCTCATTTCACTCTACATTCACTCTACTATATTAATCTTCTCATAATTATCTAAATTCTTCATATTTATATCAAGAATTCTCCAATCGATTAGAAAATAGGAATATATGTTAAATACCTCTTAATTTTTAGACACCGGGGGGAAAAAGGCAAATGCAAGTCCCTACTCTCAAGGAACTTATGGTCCAATGGGAAAAACACATTCAAAAAAAGTTCTATATAAAAAAAACAAGATTAATAAAGTGAATATGCAAAAGAAAGTGGGAATCAGGAAAGTTTTCTCATAGAAGATGAGATTTTTTGAAAAAAACTGAGTGAAGCCAGAATATGGAGATGATGAAAGAGAATTTCAAGCAAAAGGAATGGCCATTGGAAATATCCTGAGTTTCGATATGTGTGCACAGAAAAGCAAGGAGACCAATGTCATAGACCTGTAGATGGTGGTAGAGAGGGTAAAGGAAGTAAGGTGTTGGAAAACTTTAAAAAATTGGGAGAGGCACTGTGAAGAAGGATTTTGAATGACAAACAACAGACTTATATTTGATCCTGAGGAGGTAGGGGGTCACTAGAATTTATTGAATGGGAGAGGAAGTACTATGCTAAGACCTTTTCTTTTCTGAGTTATCTTGTTAAATCATTTTTCAATGCTTTCAAAATTATTTTGCCTCTGGCAAACACTGCTCTCCAGATTACATAGCTATCCAGTTAGACTACTAGCATATATATCAGAAATAGATTCTACAGATGCAAACTGACATGGGTCCAGGACTCAATAAGGAGCATTTTTAGATAGTGGAATATTGTGGGGTACGGTATGATATATGGGCAGGTAAATGGATAGAGTGAGGACCTTGGAATCAGGAGAATCTGAATTAAAATTCAGCCTCAATCTCTTACTAGTTGTGTCACCCTGAGCATGTCACTTAACCTTGTTTGTCTCAGTTTTCTCTTCTGTAAAATGAACTGATAAAGAAAATGGCAAACCACTTTGCCAAGAATATTGCGAATGTGTCACGAAGTGTCAGACATGACTGAAACAACTCAACAATAGGATTGTTAAGAAATAATTGAATGAGGAATTAGAGAACCTAGGTTCAAATCTGCTAGCACTGACTCCCTATCTTAGATTAGTTAGTTAACTGCTCTTGATATTAGTTTCCTCATTTGTAAAGTAAAAGGACTAGAAGAAATGGTATTCCAAAATAGGGGGAAATAAGATATATTAAAGAGGGATTGAAAGAATAGTGATGACTACTCAAATATATGTCAACTTTGTAAATCATTTATGTGAATGAATTATGTATGTATTAAGGGTATCAAGTAATTGAAATATGAGATGTAAACATACAAGCTTTCACAAATCATTATTAAAGCAGACATCATCTTTATGGTCACATTATTTATTGAAAGTTGAATAGAATGCATGACTCCACTGAGTTTACTATGTGTTGATTACAAAAAAGCACATCTGAGTAGGTAAAGCAAAATGCTGACAATATCTCTTCATCAATAAGTCTTCCGTGTATATTTTGAGAACAAACTTGATTTCTTGATGATTGTAAACACATATGTCTTTTTAATGACTTATACGATGAAGAATAAAATAGGAATATAAATGTTAGTCATTATGATTCATCAAAATCTCCTGTTGTTTCTTTATAAAATGTATTGCTTATATCAAGCCTCCATCTACTGCCATCTTTTTAAGTGATCCAGGAAGGCAAAAATGTGATTGATCTTAACTGTTCTGAGGCTCCTCTTCCTCAACTATAGAATAATTGATTTGGATTAGGTTGCTTCTAAGTTCCCTTTCATCTTTAAATCTATAATCATATTTCTGTTTAAGTTCTGAATATTAATTGATATGAAAGAGAAGAAGGTCCAGGATCCTATTAAAGAAAATTTGTATAGGGTGTGCCTTTTGTTATTAATGCTGGAGGTTCCTGGCAAAGTATACTTTTAAAAAGCATTTTTCACTTGAATAATAAAGATGTAGAAAAACCATCAATCAACATGCAAGTAACCATTATGGATCATTACTCTGCTTGGTAATGGAGACAGAAAAAAAATGAAATTGACATTTGCTTGAGGGAATTTACTGAAGGAAGATATTTGTTGTTCAATCATTCCAGTCATTTCTGATTCTTCATGATCTCATTTGCATCTTTCTTGGTAAAGATCCTGGAATGGTTTGCCATTTCCTTCTTCAGTTCATTTCAGATATAAGAAAACTGAACTAAAATGGGTTTAGTGACTTTCTTATGGACACCATTAATAAATGTCTGAGTCTAGATTTGAATTCAGGTCTTTTAGGTCTTCCTGACTTGGCCCTGCACTCTATTCACTACACTACCTAACTGCCTTAAGAAAGGCTCTCGTTCTTATCTCTCTCTCTCTCTCTCTCTCTCTCTCTCTCTCTCATTGTTTCTCTCTCTCTCTCTTTCTCTCTCTCTCTATATATATATATGTGTGTGTGTGTGTGTGTGTGTTTATTCATATATAACCATACACACACACACACACACACACACACACACACACATATATACACACACACAATAAAAGCAAAATAAAATAAAAACAAGGGAATTGTTTTCCAATCAGGAAAGGCACTTGAGCTAAATTTTGAAGGAAACAAGGATAATAAGAGGTATAATTAAAGAGAAAGTCATGCCATCCATGAGATTATAACAAATGCAAAAGGACAAAAAGGTTATAATGATGATGGAGAGGAAGAAGTTTATGCAATCTGGAGAAAGCTTACTGAGAGACAGAGGGATCATCAACCAAAACAATCCCTTTCCTTAGCCTTTTTTTTTGTTCCTCTTTCCTACTCATCTTGGTTCTACTCTCCCTTTGTAGTGATTTACAGGTACCAAGCCAATAATCAGCATGAGAGAGAAAGAGTACACATTTTGATAAGCTTCTATGTATTACTTGAGCAGCACTTCTTGGAACTAGATATTTAGGAATAAAATTTTTTTAAAATAATTATTACTTATTTTTTCACATTACTACAATAATCTTGTTGTAAAAGTAAACAAAACCCCTTTACTCACAAAGAAAGTGAAACCTCAAGAAAAATAAAGTGAGAGAAAAAATGTGCTTCGGTCTGTATTCAGATACCATTAACACTTTCTTTGGTATGGATGATATTTTTTATCATAAATCCATCAGAGAAATTGCTTCAATATATTTTCCCCACTGTTGCTATTGCTACCTGTATTTCCCTCAATCTTATTCCTCCCCACCCCCATTTATTCTATTCTTTCTCTCCTTTCACTCTGTTCCTCCTCAAAAGTATGTTTGTATCTGACTGCCCTCTTTCATGATCTTCCCTTTCTTCATCAACTACTTCTCCCATCCCTTTCCTCTCCTATTTCCATCTAGGATAAGATAGCTTTCTACACCCAATTGAGTTTGCATGTTATTTCCTCTCTAAGTCAGTTCTGATGAGAATAAAGGTTCATTCACTTCACCACACCTCCTTCCCTTCCACTCCATTGCAAAAGTTTGTTCTTGCCTTTTTTATGTGAAATAACTTAGCCCTTTTTTCTCCAGTCCCTTTCTCCCATTACATTCCTTTCTCACCCATTAACTTCATCTTTATACTATATCATAACTTTATAATCAACTCCTCCTGTGCCTTGTCTATGTATGTTACTTCTAAATGACCTAATAAATGAGAAGTTTCAAATGAGTTATAGTACCATCTTCACATCCTGGAATACAAGTAATTCAACATCATTAAATCCCTCATAATTTGCCCTTCCCATTCACTCTCTCTATGTTCACCTAAGTCTTATATTTCAAGATCAAACTTTCTGTTCAGTTCTGGTTCTTTCATCAGAAAAGATTGAAAATCCCATATTTCATTGAAAAATTCATCTTTTCCCCTGGAAAGAGTATGTTCAGTTTTGCTGGGTAGTTTATTTTCAGTTGTAATCCAAGATCTTTTGTCTTCTGGAATATTATATTCTAAGCCTATCAGCCTGTAATATAGAAGCTGCTGAATCCTGTGTAATCCTGATAGCAGCTCTCCAATTTTAGAATTGTTTCTTTCTGGCTACTTGTAACATTTTTCCTCTTTGACTTGAGAGTTCTGGAATTTAGCTATAATATTCTGAAAGGGATCTCTTCCATGAGGTGATCAGTGAATTCATTCAATTTCTATTTTACCCTCTACTTCTAGGTTATCAGGGCAATTTTCCTGGAGAATTTCTTGAAAATTAATTTCTAGATTCGACTCTTTTCCTGGTCATGGTTTTTGGATGACCAAATATTTTTTACAATTATTTCTCCTGGATCTGTTTGCCAGGTCCATTGTTTTTCAATTAGATATTTTACAATTTAATCTAATTTTTCCTTTCTTCCAGTTTTGTTTTATTTTTTTCTTGATTTCTCACAAAGTCATCAAATTACCTTACCTCCATTCCACATTTGGAGGAATTATTTTCTTCAGCTAGTTTTCATCATAGTTTTCCATCTGGTCAACTCTGATTTTTAAGGCATTCTTCTCCTCATTGATTTTTTGGACTGTATTTTTTCCCATTTGACCTAAACTGGTTTTTAAGATTTTATTTTCTTTAATATTTTCTTTAGTATTTTTGGTCATTGCTCTTCCCAGTTTTTCCTCTTCCTCCTTTATTTGATTTTTAAATTCTCTTTTTGAACTCTTAAATAGCCTGAAAAATCCATATTTTTCTTGGAGGCTTTGGATACAGAAGCTTTGACTTTGATATGTTCTGAGTGTGTATTTTGATCCTCCACAGGATCAAAGTGACTGTCTATGGTCAGATTTTTTTTCTTCTGTTGTTTGCTCATTTCCCCAGCTTATTACTTGATTTTAGCTCTTTGTTAAGGTGGAGCTCTGCTTCCTTGATGGAGTATGTACTTTCCCAACTTTTTGAGAGTTATTGTAGCTGTTGTCAGGGATACCTTCCAGGGGATCCAAATCCTTCAAGGTCTAATGAGAAACTCTTTTTGCTCTCCTGGTTTGTGCTCTGGTCTGTGGATGACCAAAAGCATTCCTTTCTATCCTGCTGATAGGTGGCACCCTGCTGGGTGGCTCCTCAGACCTGCTTCTGGTTCCTGGGGCTGGGGCTATGCTGAGGCCTGTGCTGGACTGGGTTCTGTGCTCTGGTATGGTAGAGTTTTCATTCCACACAAGTTATGCTTGGCAATTTCCTGGGCTGAGAGGTCTGAAAACTTCCCCTTGCCACAAACCCAGGGTGCCCCCAGGCACTCAATGCCTGGATAACTGGAGTCAGTTCACTCTGGTGTGACCAGGGCTGTACTGCAGCCCTTTCCAGTCGGAGTGTAACAGACCCTGCCCTCGTATCTACCTAGCTGTCTTAGGCCAGAAAATTATTTCACTTGGTGTTTCTACATTCTGCCACTCTAGAATTTGGTTACAGTCATTATTTAAAGACATTTAAATGGTCTGGGATAGAGTCATTATTTAATGGCATTTAAATGTTCTGGGGTAGAGTTTTTGGGATGTCCTGCCATCACTTCGCAATCTTTATTATGTCCCTGAAAGTAAGATTTTTTTTTTGTTGATGTTTATTTTTCCCCAATACATGTTATGAAAGTTTTTTTTCACTGAGGTGCTTATGTACATTTTTAAGTTACAAAATTTCCTTCCACCCTCCCTTCCCACCCCCTTCTCCTCAGTGGAATGGTCAGGTTAATATTTTACATGCACATTTGTGTTAAGCATGTTCATAAATTAGTCATTTTGGGGATTAGCAATTAAGATTAAGAGAAATAAATATATAAGAGATTTTTTAAATGAATATATTGTTCATCAGATTCTGAAGGATTTTTTGTTTTGCTTTGTTTGTTTTGCTTATCTTCCTCTAGATGGGGATAGCATTATCCATAGTCAGTCTAATAGGGAAACTAAGATTCTTGAAGGAAAACATTACTTTTAAAAAAAAAAAAACATTTTTCCATTGTTCAAATATGAGAAAAGTCTTGTATATCATTATCATTACACAAAGACAATTCATGTTGTTTGTACTATAGTTTATGATTCTGTAACATCCTTATAGGAAAACCTCATACTTTTCTTCTTGAATGGAACTGATATATTCAAGGTTCCTTCTCTTTAAACATTATTTCAAAATCTGAAAATCTAATTTTAAAGTAAGAGGATTCTGATAAGAATAAAAAGCCTTGAGTATTGTATTATTTATAGAAATATATAGGAAAGTATTCATTTAATCTGAGGGATGGAAATGACATGAATTGAGTAAATGTAATTTGTGTAAGTGCTCATAACCCACTTCATAGCTTGTTTGTTCAATGATTATTTCTTTGTCAGATTCTACAGTTTAATCACTCAAAACTCTTATTTTTTAATGATCAAAATCACAGAAAAATAAGATCATTAATTTACAAAAGTCATATACTTGGTTTGATTAATTTAATCTGGATAACAATAATGTCACTAAATGGAATACCATAACATTTTCAAAATTTTTAATGCCAAATCAAATTGCACCACCATCTGTGTGTGAATCTCTGTGTGTCTATATGTGCTTGTCTGTATGTGTGTGTATGTGTGTGTGTGTGTGTGTGTGTGTGTGTGTGTGTGCATGTCCACTGAAATTTCTGGTATACTTAAAGGGTTTAGAAAATGTCCCGACTCAATAATACAAGTATGATTTCCTTAGAATGGATTTCTCTTCCAGCAATGTGATTGACCCTTCTATAATTTAAAATAGTCATCAATAGTTGCAGTTGGTTGAAAAATGTATCATCTGTGGTCAGCTTGGGGATGATCCACTGTAGCATACTGTATGTCAACCTTGGAATGCAAATGTGAGAAAGATTAGCATGTAAATTGCATATACTTGAACTGGAATTCAAAATGAGGTTTTTTATTATATTGTAAATCTTCAAGATAAATAATTTATTAGAACTGTATTAAAGTAAAAAGAGAACTTGGAGAACAATGAAAAATCTAATTTCCCTACAATGGTAGCCATAACCATCTAACAAATATTTTATAATCAATGCAATCATTCCATTATTATAATTTAAGTAAGTGGTATCACTGAAACTGTCTTCTATGCATTTTTTGAAGCAGTTTAAATAGATTCTTAAAATGAGATACTCAATTTAAAAAATCCCCTGAGAACAAACTTCTTTTCATCTAAGAGAGTAAAAGGAGTTTCCAGGCCTATGTTGGCAATGGTATCAACTAGAATGGAAGAGAGCAGAGAGAAGACCTCTAAACAATGTAGCTTAAATTTTAAGGAAACCAAAAAACTGGGTATGGAGGGATTTTATATCAAGTTTCTCTACTAAAGTTCTCACTTCTCAAATATTCAGAGAACTGAGTCAAATTTATATGAATATGAGTTATTCCTTAATTGCTATATAGCCAGAAGATAAGAATAGGCATTTTTAAAGATGAAATCAAAGCAGTGATTATTGTTCATTCAGTCAGCTCTGCTTTTTTGGGACTCCATGGAGTATATTGTCCATGTTATTTTCTTGGTAAAGATACTGAAGTGATTTTCCATTGCCTTCTCTAGTAGACTAAAACAACAGAGATTAAATAACATGCACAGAGTCTGAGACCAGATTTGAACTCAGGTCTTCCCAACACCAGGCCTAAAGTTTTATCCATAGAGTCATCTGGCTATTAAGGGGAAAAAATCTATTTATAGTCATATAAAACTGTTCTTAATCACTTCTGATTAAAGAAATGCAAGCTAAAACAATTCTGAGATAACACTTCACACCATCAAATTGGCTAATGTACAAAGTAAAATGGCTAGAGTTAGAGGGGATATTGAAAGTTGGAATTGTGAACAGAGTCAAACATATTGTAGAACAATTTGTAACTATGTACAAAGGGCTTTAAGACAGCATATACCTTTTGATAGCAATATCACTTTTAGAACTATATCTCAAAGTGATTTAAAAAATGTGTGCAGAAAGAGTTATATTTACAAAAAGATTTATAGCAGTTTTTTTTTGGATGGCCAAGAATTGAATATTGAGGGTTTGTCCACCAATGGGGGAATGGCTGAACTTGATATAATATATGATTGTGATATTATTACATATAATGTGCAGGATTCTTTCAGAACCATCTAAGAAGGAATTATATTAATTGATGCAAAATGATGTGAGTAGAACCAGGAGAATATTGTATACCATAACATCAATATTATATAATGATCAACTGTGACTTAGGCATTTTCATAAACATAATGGTCCAAGAAAATTCCAAAAAAAATTATTGATATCATCCACTCAAGTAAAGGAACTGATGGGAGTCTAAATACAGATCAGAGTTTAATTGTTGTTCACTTTATTTTTCTTGTATTTTTATCTGTATTTTCTTTCATATGGAAATATATTTTCCATGATGGCATGAATATATATTTTCTAAATTAAACTGTTTGCCTTCTTAAAGAAGGAAGAGAATTTATAAGTAATTTGACAAAACAATATATATATATATATATATTTTTTTTTAAGAAGTGATCTAGTTTGAATAAAAGTAACATCAGAGTGATCAGTGGTCTTAATCTGCTTGAGCGGAATGTCTGGTCCCAGGGGTCATAAGACACCATTACCTTTCAATAAAATTGTCATAGTTTAGGCAATGACTATGGATATTTTTATTCCAAGGGTTCAGAGTGAAGGTCAAGAAGCAAGAAAGACTGTTAAATGGTAAAAGTATAGAACAGACATTTTTCAAATGAAGAAATTAAAGTTATATAAAATCATATGAAAAAATGTTCCAAATCTTTATTGATTAGAGAAACACAAATTAAAACAATGAGATATTATCTCAAATCTATCAGATTAGTCAAAATGAGAAAAAGGGAAAATGATCACTGTTAAAGTTATGAGAGGATTAGGACAATCATGCATTGCTGGTAGAGTTGTGAATAGATCCAACCTCTCTAGAAAACAATATGGAACTATGCCCAAAGAGCAATAAAATTTTCATAACCTTTGAACCAGCAATTCCAATTCTAGGTCTATATCCCAAAGAAATTATTCAAAATGGGGGCGATGGGGAATATTCATAGTAGCTTTTTGTAGTAGCAGAGAATTGGAAATTGAGGTAAGGCCCATAAATTGGGAAATGGCTAAACAAGTTATGGTACATGAATATTATCGAATACTATTGTGCTATAACAAAACATAAATGGTCAGACTTTAGGCAAGCATGGAATGATTTAAGGGCTCTGATGCTGAGTGAAGGGAGTAGAACCAAGTAGAACCAGTAGAACCAAGAACAACAACACTGTGAGATGACCAACCTTGATGGAGGCAGCACCTCTCAAGCAGTTAAGAGAACTAGGACAACTGTATTAGATCAGCTATGGACTATGTTATCCCCATCCAGAGGAGGAAAAACAAAACATAGTAATACACAAAAACCAACCCTTCAAAATCTGATAAATGCTTTATAAAAATTATCTCATATATCTCTTTCTCTTAATCCTAATTGTTCATAACAAAAATAACTAATCTGCACACGTTTGTCAAAAAAAAGAAGCAAGAGAGACAAATTCTACTCATGTAAAAGGGAAAAGACGAAGTCCTCTCACTGAAGAATATTTAAACAGGAGGAGGAAAGGAAAATGTTCTAATTTTAGAAAAGAATAGGGAAGATAAGGGCAGCTAGGTGGCGTAGTGGATAAAGCACTGGCCTTGAAGTCAGGAGTACCTGGGTTCAAATCCGGTCTCAGACATTTAATAATTACCTAGCTGTTTGGCCTTGGGCAAGCCACTTAACCCCATTTGCCTTGCAAAAACCTAAAAAAAAAAATAGGGTAGATATATAAATACATACGCATATATGTGTATATATATATATATATATATATATATATATATATATATATATAATCCAAGACCAAAAAGCTTTGTTTTGTTTAAATAGACAAATTTTGTTAAGATATATTCTTTGTAGATAGACATTATTAAATAATACTGTTATTCTCTAATAATTCCTATTATCTTGACAGTTAATTTTATAATAATTACACATAGAATCATAAGAACTAACAGAATTCTGAGTATTGCATTAATTCAACATTATCCAAACAAAGTATTCTAACATTCTCAGACTGCATCCAGCTAGTACTATAAATGAAGATACTCAAAAATAAAAGTTGTGTTTACAACTATGGGTGTAACCAAAAAATTAGTCACTTGTGCAGTGAGAAATTTATGCAAGACATTATGCACAAAGTAACCTAGGTGACTTAATAAATATAAAGAGCTAAGCAAAAGTTCACACCTGAAAGACATTTTAAATCTAATTGGTTGTTTAGATAGTTGAATAATTTTTCCCTTTTTTCAATCAATCAACTAGTGCTATTTATTAAATATTTACTATATGTGTGGTGCTATGATAAGTACTAAGGATACAAAGAGAGGCAAAAGACAGTACTTTCTTCAAAGAGCTTACAATCTAATTAAGAAGATAATATATAAAGAAATGTATAGAATTCAAACCTTCCCACCTGCCTGCCCACCCTCAGGTCATTTACCAGCTTTCCAGCCCCATGCCCTTGCCTCTCTCCACTCACCCCGTCCATCTTCCAGCCTACCGACCATGCATAGACAGGTCCACAACAACTCAATACACTTCCTTTTTCACCCTCATAGGAGCCTCGGCCATCATGTTCTTCAACTCTCTTGAGGCAACTTTCAGCACAGCAAAAAGCGGCACTGGTATTACAGCCATGTCAGTCGTGTGACCTGGGCTGATCATAAAGTCAATCATTCCTGTCATCGTGGCCAGTATCATTACTATCTATGATCTGGTGGTGGCTGTTCTCATTGTCATCTCTCTGACAGAGTATTATCACCCTGTTCAAGTGCTTTCTTCAGCTGGGAACAGGACTCAGTGTGGGTCTGAGGAGGCTGGCAGCTGGCTTTGCCATTGGAATTGTTGGAGATGCTAGTGTTCAGGGGACAGCACGGCAACCCTGACTATTTGGGGAAAGATCCTGATTCTAATCTTTTCTGATGTGTTTGGCCTGTATGGTCTGATTGTGGTCCTCATTCTCTCTACAAAGTAGACCCTCTTTTCTCCTTTTTCCCAGTACCCCACCCAACCCCAAGTAACCCATAAGCCACAGAGTATGATGTAAAGACCTGTCTTGAACCACCCACATCCTTCCCAATTTTCTCCAGAACAAATGGCCTGACATTAGGTGCCATTGTCCAGTCAGTAGTTGGTCTTGTAAATGTGCAATGTCTTAGTGACTCTTCTGTCTGTGTTGTACTGTACTGCATTAACTGGACCCAACTGGGGCTGAGGCCTCTGGGGGAATATCAGGCAGCTATGCAATCTCTCTACCCATTTGCCATTAGTACTCTGTATATAAAGATGAATTAGAATTGTTATTTTTCTCTTCACTGGATGTCTATTTATTTATAAAGATTTGACATGTTCTTAAAAAATGAAAAAGAAATATACAGGTGGTGATTTCTCCTGTGGATATCAAGAAGCAAACTACACATACACACATTATATAAAGGACAAATAAGAAATAACTAACAAAGAGACTAGAATTAAGGATTGGGAAAAGTCTCTTGTAAAAGCTGAAATTTCAGTTGAAACTTAAAGGAATTCAGGGAAGTCAATAAGCAGAGTATAGGAGGGAAAGTACACTAGGTATAGGGAATAGATAGCAAAAATGTCCAGAATTATTAGTGACGTGGTCACTAATTGTGCAAATGAATCAAAGAATAAATGGTTAAAAATTAAAAATATACAATAGAGAAGATCAACAACGTAATTTGTATGATAAAAAGGGGTGTCAGAAGGTGTTGAAATAAATGATGGAGAGAGATAAAAAATGGTCACTTAGTAAAAAGATAACAGAGAGGGCTAATTTCTGGACATCTTAATGTCATGTCTCTACATTTACAATGAGTTTTTCTAGCTCCTACCCTAGTCACTGTCTTCCACATTGGTGAAAATTTATTATCCAACCAAGTAATTCTTTATGAATATCTTCTTATCCTGCTGCTTCCAGTGAGTCATTCCCAAACCCTATGTTTTTGTCTTTAAGTCTGAGAGCTATAATCAAATTTACATTGCTATTACTAAAAAGGACATGTCAGGCAATCAGTCACTTAGAGTGCACTGAAGTTCAGTAATATACCAGGTACTGTCCTAAATACTGGCTATAGAAAGAAAAGATGGAGGATTTTCCTACTATAAAGGTCACAGTTTATTGACTGAGATAGCTTGGATGAACAATATGCAAAAACTATGTCCTTTTTTATTGATATTTTATTTTTCCAAATACATGGTTGCAACATTCATCCATATGCAAATGTATATTTTTAAATTGTAAACTATCCTTCCACCCTCCCTTTCCACCCCCCTCTTTTTGTCAATGAACAATCAGGTTAATATTGTACATCAACATTTGTGTTAAACAAGTTTACAGATTAGTCACTTTCAGTAGGAGGAATTATGATTAAGGGAAATAAATATATGAGATGTCTTTTTTATAATTGAAAGTAGGGGCAGAGCCAAGATGGCAGCAGGAGAAGAGCCTCTCCTAGGTGCTCTATCCCAAATAATTCAAAAACCTTAAAATTATGCCTCAAACTAAATTTTCAAGAGACAGAACCCACAGAAATGTCCATAGAGGAAATTCTCCAGCCCAAGGTAACCTTGAAAATAGTGGAAAAACTGTGTTCCATGAGGTTGGAGGGGTAGCCATGGCAGAGCAAAGGAACTTCAGCCTCCTGGGAAGAGCCCCAGGACTCCAGGGAGTGCTGATTTCCAGCAGGAGAAACATTTTCTTGGCCTGAGCCCCAGGGAGCAACAATCACAACTTGGAAGATCAGCAGGGAGCCCTCTTCCAGAGAGAGTGCAAAGCCCAGGCCCTCAGTGCAGCTGGCACTCAGTGCAGCTGGCATGCAGCAAAGCCCAGATGCAGGGACTGGAAGCAGGCCTGTGGAGCCAGCCAGCAGGAGCCTCCAGGCAACTGTTCCCTGAGCACTCAGTCCATCTAGGCTAAGGGAATGGAGAGAGACTGCAAGGTCTGTCCTCTGTCCCTGGAACAGGACTCTGGGACTTGACCTCATTCAGACCCTGGTCTCAGTCTAGACCCCAAATAAAGCAGGGACCTCCCTTCCCCACAGCCCTATGGCAGAGGGATAAGCTGTGGTCATTCACAGACCAGGAAAGCAGTCAGAGTCTCACACACTGAGGCCTTTGTGTCGGGGTGTCCCAAAAATACTCAAAAGCTCAAGAAGCACCCCAAACCAGGCACAGACTGAGGAAATGAGTAAACAGCAAAAAAAGAAACTTGACCATAGAATATTACTTTGGTCCCATGGAGGACCATCTGAAGATAAGGAAGTTTGTGCTTCTGCCTCTAAAAACTCCAAGAAATAGAGAAGTTGAGCTCAGGCTATGACAGAGCTCAAAAAAATTTTGAAAAGCAAGTAAGGGAGATAGAAGAAAAATTGGGAAAAGAAATGAGAGAGATGTAAGAAAATCATGAAAATGAAGTCAGCAGCTTAGTCAAGGAGATCCAGAAAAAATGCTGAAGAAAATAACATGTTAAAAACCAAGTTAGGTCAAATGGATAAAACAGTTCAAAAAAGTTATTCAGGAGAAGAATGCTTTAAAAAGCAGAATTGGCCAGATGGAAAAGGAGATAAGAAAGCTCTTTGAGGAAAACAAAAGCTTCAGAGGTAGAATGGAGCTAAAGGAAGCTGATGACTTTGGGAGAAATCAAAATACAATATTTCAACACCTAAAGAATGAAAAATTAGAAGACAATGTCAAATATTTCATTGAATAAATAACTGATCTGTAAAACAGATTTAGGAAAAATAATTTAAAAATTATCAGGATACCTGAAACTCATGATCAGGAAAAGAGCCTTGACCTCATTTTTAGAGAATTCCTATAGGAAAATTGCCCTGATATCCTAGAAGCAGCAGGTAAAATAGAAATTGAGAGAGTCCACTGACCTCCCCCAGAAAGAGATCCAAAAAAGCAGCTCCCAGGAATATTTTAGCCAAGTTCCAGAAGGCCCAAGTCGAAGTGAAAATATTACAAGCAGCCAGAAGGACACAATTCAAATATTATGGAGCTGCAGTCATAATTACCCAGGACTTAGCAGCATCTACATTAAGTACTTGTAGGGCTTGCAATATAATATTCCCGAAGGCAAAAGAGCTTGGAATCCAATCAAGAATCAACTACCCAGCAATGCTGAGCATCCTCTTCCAGGTAAAAAGATGGACTTTCAGTGAAACGGGAATTTCAAATATTCCTGTTGAAATAACCAAGCTGAACAGAAAGTTTGACCTTCAAGTACAGGACTCAGGTGAAGCATAGAAAGTGGAGGAGAAGGGTAAATTATGAGAGACTTAATGATGATAAACTGCATGTATTCCTGCAAAGAAAGATGATATTGTTAATACTAATGTGAACCTTCTCATTTAATAGAACAGGTAGAAGGAGCTTTTGTAGATGAGGCATAGCTGAATTTGAAGATATAATATATTGTAAAAATGGAGTCAATGAGTGAAAAGGAAATATACTGGTAGTAAGAGAAAGGAGAGGTAGAATAGGCTAAGATATTTCATATAAAAGATATTTCATGTAACTTTTTTGTTGGGTTTTTTTTTTTTTAGTTTTTGCTAGGCAATGGGGTTAAGTGGCTTGCCCAAGGCCACACAGCTAGGTAATTATTAAGTGTCTGAGGCCAGATTTGAATGCAGGTACTCCTGACTCCAGGGCCGGTGCTCTATCCACTGTGCCACCTAGCTACCCCATTCATGTAACTTTTGCAATGGTATGGAAGGGGGAAAGGCAAGGGGGAATGAGGGAACCTTCATTCTCATCAGAAATGGCTCAGAGAGGAAACAGCATACACACTCAATAGGGTATAGACATGTAGAAGAAAAAGGAGGGAACAGGGACTAGGTGAAGGGGGGCGGATGATAGCGGAGAGGGAAAATCATAGGAGAGGATAGTCAGGTATAACACATTTTCTTTTTTACTTTTGGCAAAGTACTGGGATTGGGTGGCTTGTCTGAGACCACAGGGTTAGGTAGTTGCTGGGTGTCTGAGGTGGTATGTGGTCTTCGGTCCTCCTGGCCCCGAGGCTGGTGCTCTGTCCACTGCCCCACTCAGCTGCCCCACAGCACATTTTTGAAGAGGGACAGAGTGACAGGAGAGAGAAAAAATATAATACGTAGTAGTGGGGAGGAATGGATAGAGAGAATTCCAATTAGCCATAGCAACTGTGGAAAAATACGTTTATGTTGAACTTATCATAAAGAAAGTGATCCACCTGAGACAGAGATGATGGTATCGGAATACAGATTGAAACACATATTTTTCTCTTTTTTTTTTACTTTATTTTTCATGAGGTTTTATATTTTTATGGGGGGGATTACATTTACTCTTAAACAAGATATTTGAGTAATATGCAAATAAAAAATAAAATTTTTCTTAAAATGCTAAAAAAAATGAAAGTAATAGTCTTCAGATTCTGAAGGGTTTTTCTTTTGTTTTGCTTTGCTTTTCTTCCTCTGATTGGGATAATATTGTCCATAAGCATAATATGGTTGCCCTAGCTCTCTGAACTGCTGAGAGCAACTGCATCCATTAAGATTGCATACATTGTTCTTTTCCTTCTAATCCCTTCACGCAGAATCAGATCCTATAATTCATTCCATGCTTTTCTAGAGTCCGACCATTTATGGTTTCTTATAGAACAGTAGTCTTCCTTTAATATTTATATCCATAACTTGTTTAACATTCCCCAGTTGATGAGCATCCCCTCAATTTCCAATTCTATGCCACTTCAAAAGGCACTGCTATGAATGTTTTGGATCATGTAGGACTTTTCCCATTTTGGATATAGGCATAGAATTTGAATTGCTGGGTCAAAAGGTAAGAACACTCATTATTCTTTGGGCATAGATCCATATTGCTCTCTAGAGTGGTTGGATCAGTTCACAACTCCACCAGCACTGCATTAATATCCCAATCCTCCCACAACATTTCCAACATTGATCAGTTTCCCTTTTCCTCATTTTAGCCAATCTGATAGATATGAGGTAATACCTCAGAGTTCTTTAAATTTGCTTTTTTTCTAATCAATAATGATTTGAAACATTTTTTTTCATATGAGTATATATAGTAACTTTAATTTCTTCATTTGAAAACTGTCTATTCATATCCTTTAATCATTTATCAATTGGGGAATGACTTGTAACCTTATAAATCTGATGCAATTTTCTATATCTATTAGATATGAGACCATTATCAGAACTCCTAGTTGTGAAAATTATTTCCCAACTTTCTGTTTGCCTTCTAATCTTGGCAGCATTGATCTCATTAGTGCAAATACTTTTTTAAAATTTTAATATAGTCAAAATCACTCATTTTGCAGTTTATAATGTACTCTATTTTGTGTTTGGTCATAAATGTGTCCCCTTTCCCTAGATTTGATAATTTCTTGGACTATTAATTTATCTATGTCACCTTTTATGTCTAAATCCTGTACCCATTTTGACCATATTTTGGTTTAGAGTGAGAGATGTGGGTCTATGCCTAGTATTCGCCATGCTATTTTCCAGTTTTCCCCAACAATTTTTGTCAAATAGTAAGTTCTTATCGCAGAAATTAAAGTCTTTAGATTTGTCAAACAATAGATTTTTGTAATGATTTACTACTGTTTCTTTTGAACCTATCCTAATCCACTAATCTATTACTTTATTTCTTAACCAATACCAGGCAGTATTACAAATACACAAAATATATTTGGGATTAGTCTCAGAGAGATTGTCCTAAGTCTAAGGAGAACTAGAAAAGGCTTATTGTTAAAAAAAAAAAGTGAGACTATTGATGAAATTTGAAAGGACCCAGGGAAGTGAGAAAGTAGAGAGGAAGAAGGGACAGAGTTAGAGGCATGAGAGATAACCAATGAAAATATTTGGAGTTAGGAGGTAGAATATCATGTTTAAGGAATAGCAAGAAGATAATGTCACTGGATGACAGTTTGTAGAGAGGAAGCAAATCTAAGTAAGTTGAAAAAGTACTGAGAGGCTAAAGTACTTTCCAGAACCACACAACAAATATGTCAGAGTTTTCCCAGAACCACACAAGAAATATGACAGAGGTAGGATCTGGCCAAGTTCTCCCTGAATGTAACATACCATCCACTGTATCAGACTACCTCTCAATATATACACTCACTAGTGTGCATAGAGTTGTAATGTTAATAATTGAACATTTATTTTAAAATATATATTTTAATTTGCTATAGATTTCCTAATAAAAACAATATTTTTTAAAATTGTAAGTTCATAATTTTCTTCTACCCTCCCATCCTTTTGCTACACTTCAGAAGGTATGAAATTTGTTATTAATTTTATATGTCCTTTCATGCCCAAAATATTTCCATATTAGCCATATTGTGAAAGAAACACAAGCAAGATAAAAATGGAAGAACTGAACATTTTACACCATTTTAATTATGTTTAACCTTTAACAAGTGTCAAAATATTGTTGAATATGAATAAAATGTCAGAGTTCATGCAACTTAACATCAACATTACTCCTCAATAGACCCACACTTCTAGTGAATTAGTGTCTTATTGTTTACTAGACCTTATGACATTTTTACAGTGAAAATTCTGGTCTCACTATGAATTTGAGACAAAAATTACATGCAATATTTGGGGAATTTATAAGTAAAATTAACTAGAAAAACCAAAACCCAATTTCCAAGAAGATACTTGAATAGATTACATCATAATTACTATAGTAATGTATTGATAGTATTATAAATACAGGCATCATGAAATTAGGAGCTCTTAGTTAACCTGAACAAAAACAGCAGTTTGAAGAATAGAAATGCTAATAAAACATATAGAAAAATGATTAGAAAAACTGAAATAATGAAAACATATAAAACATCTGTAACAGTTTTTGAACAAGCTCTTAAAGATTATTCCCCTTTGGAGAAATGCCACTTCATTCATACCAAAGGCATAGTTTTTGCTTTCATTCAATCCATGTTATGTAAATATTTAACTGTGATATCTAAATCAGTGACATAAATTATTCTGGTGTTATTTGAATCTTTGACATTTATTTCCAATATGAAACATTTGACTCATATTGTTTAATATTTAATGTATGTTATGAATTAAGAGCTTAAATTTAGATACAAACCACTTGATAAATAAGGGAAATTGCCTCTGGCATTTGGCTCACATGTTTTCCAATAAAACACCAACTGAATTTATTTTCTTACAAATATTCAAACATAGAGTTGATATATGCTACCACAAAAATAGTTCTTAGATAAATAGAATATCTACTCTCATTTGTAAAACATTTGTACAAATGTGGTAATGGCAGGTGAGAGGTGATAAATAGGGAATACTAACAGCTAATGGAAAACACTAACAAATGTTTCTTATCCTAATTTTTTTATTGCTTTACTAGGTACTGTTATGTCATACCTATCAGATTGACCAGGATGAGAAAAAAGGGGAAATGATCAATGTTGAAGAAGTTATGGGAGGATTGGGACATTGATAGAATGCTAGTAGAGTTGTGAATGGATCCAACTGTTCTGGAGAGCAATATGGAACTATGCCCAAATAGCAATAAAAGTGTTCATTCCCTTTGATCCAGCAATTCCAATTCTGGCCTATGTCCAGAAGAAATAATAAAAATGGGAAAAGTCCCACATGTTCCAAAATATTCATAGCAGCACTTCTTTGTAGTGGCAGAGAATTGGAAATTGAGGGGATGGAGATCAATTGAAGAATGGCTAAACAAGTTATGGTGTTATGGAATATCATTGTTCTATAAGAAACCATATATGGTTGCATTCTAGAGAAGCATGGAATGACTTACAGGATCTGATGCTAAGTGAAGGTAGCAGAACCAAGAGAACAATGTTTACATTATCAACAACATTGTGAGGTGATCAACCCTGATGGAAGCAGCTCCTCTCAGCAGTTCAGAGAGATATAACAACCATATTAGACTGACTATGGACAATGTTATCCCCATTCAGAGTAAGAAAAACAAAACAAAACAAAAACAACATTTATAAAAATTATCTTTTATGTATCTCTCTCCCATCATCCTAATTCCTCAGCCTGAAAATGACTAATGTGTAAACATGTTTATTAAAATATATATATATATATATATATATATATATATATATATATATATAATCTGACTATTCACCACTCAAGGGAGTGGGGTAGGAAGGGAGGGTGGAAGGAAATTTTGCAACCTAAAACTATACATATGTATATGGATGAAAAATAAATGAATAAATAATAAAAAATTTGTTCAATATTTTATGCCAAATCTATTACTACCACCTCGCCCCATGCCGTTGTTCTCTCCCTTGTCAAATTACCTTGCATTTTGTTTTTGTCATGTTTTTCCATCCATCTTAATAAAATGCAGACTCTCTGAAGATTGAAACTATTTTGTTTTGTTTTGCTCTGAATCATCAATATTTATAATAATTATTTGCATATTGACATTGAATAAATATATGCTGACAAACTAAAACCTACAGCTAAGTAATAATATATAATTTCCCCATATTACAATTTAATGCCTATTTGATTTTGAGTCAAAAGGCACTGTCAGCTCAGGAGACTCAAAACTGCCCATGACCAAGGCTATTACATGGACATGTAATGATCACAGGTTGTTTATAGTGTATTGCTAGCAATGATGTGCTTTTTAAAAATTTCATAAAATGGTATTATTATCCAGGAATTGTATGACCAGAATAGGAGGCAAGCTGATAATGGTATAAGAGTAAGGATTTATAGTTGAGGGAGGCATTTGTACCTATGAAATTTTTAAAAATTTGAAAGTTCAGTAATACAAAGGGTAGACATAGACAAGAATCTCTTGTAATAAAAAAAGAAGTTGTCATTTGCATGGTTTGTGAAAGTTGAAGATTGATCAGATCATTGATCAGTTGAAGTGTCATCCTATTTTCAGAATAATATGTTAGATATTGATACAAAAAAGTGGGGGATTATCATTTCCGCCTTCATGAAGCACAGTCCATTGGAGAGAGAATTGTTATATATATATATATATATATATATATATATATATATATATATATATATATATATATATATATATATATATACCAAGTTAACTGCATTTGTGAATTGCAAATATGAAGAAGATTTTTATGAAAGATACAAACAGGGAGAAATCAAATCAAATTTTGTATTATAGTCTTTTGCAGCCATATCACTATGCAAATATCAATTATGATTTTATTATAATTAGTATGAATTTTGAAAGAATAAAAAGACTCCAATAGATGAAGATACATTGGGAGTACATTCTAAGAATGATGATTTTTATGTTCAAATAGTATAGAATAGGCAGGAAATGGTAAGGTATAGAAAATGTGACTGGGCTAAATCAAGTTCCTAGAAATTCCTCTTTGAATCATATCCTCATTAAGATTTTCCTACAGGAATGTCAGAATTTGGTTCACTTTTGCCTCATGATAGTTATTCCATGGTATCATGAAAATCTAGTTTGTATATAGGTTTCTACAGATGTAGATACCATTGCCATAATTCTCATGTCAGCAACCCTAACAATATAAATAAGATATAGAAGAAACTATCCAACAGAAAATATGAAACAGAACGAGCCTATGAAAAACTAAGGTAATTTCTCTTCCCTTTGTAGTGAATCTCAAATTTTCCAGACTTTTAGTATGAATCAATTTGAATATCTCTGGGAAAAGCAGTTGTGCTTTACAACAATAAGGAAAATACCCCTCAATATCCAAGGGGCACCACCTCCATTCTGGATTATAAACACGTCCAGACTTACCGTTCTTTCCTAAAGTTGCAGTTTTACCCTCGCCCATTTTTTTTGAGCTTGGAATGACTAGATTGTCAATCCTCTCTCCCTTACACCTTCTTAATCATGATGTTTGTCTTTCGTGGCAAGCACAAGAATTGAATTTGAGCGGGAGAGGGGCTCTGAGTCACCAGCCTTACTTACTTTCTCCTCCAGAGTCATCCAAGTCCAGTGACCAGATATGAATCAGGATGATTGGAGATGACCCTGGATGTGAGGCATTTGGGGTTAAGGATCATGTCCAAGGGCACACAGCTAGTAAATGTGTCTGTGATTGAATTTGAACTCCTTTCTTCCTGACTCCAAGGCCAGTACCCTCTGTGCCACCTAGATGCCTTATTATATAATAATTATATTATATTATTAATTATAGGAGAATAAGACCTAGATTTACTGTTTCCTCTACTTTCTATCCCCCTTGCTGCTGTTCCAGTTCTGACCACGTCTGCTTCTGCTTCAACTATAAAATGGGAGTATTATACTAGATGGCTTGGAACAGTTTTCCAAACTCCAATGCCAGATAGAATTTTTAAAACGATAAGAAAATGTGTACAGCAATTCACCAAAAACTTTCCCTGCTTTAACAGTGACTGCTACTAGTGTTTTTAATCAGAGTTAGGGATGTAAAATATCATGATACAGTGATCTGAGATGCCAGGTCCCTAGCTGAAGACAGCAAAGGGAAAAGCAGGGTGGCAACATTATAATTAGAATATAGCTATCATTTTGTAAAAAATAGACTGCCTACCTCTGTTCTCAACAGTATTTAAAATATTAGAAAAAAAGCAAAATGTTCACATACTACCCTTGAGATCCATATTTAGATTGTAGACATTAAAAATAAATAGGTCACTCACACAACTATTTTTGACAACTGGATATTTTATTTTCAGGTTTCTCTAGATTGATGCAGTTTGGATTAGGCCTATGGCATATTGACATGAAGGAAATAAATGAGTAGAAGAGTTACTAAAAGTCATTTGACACATACATGAACACATACATGAGCATTAGGGAAAAATTACTAGGCAATTAACTATTCTATTTGCATTTCAATAATTGAATTTTACTGGTGATTATACCTCAATCGGAAATATTTTGCTGTTGCTACATGATATTAAAGGGATTTGGGGTATAAAAGACTTGTGGCATTCAATTTTTATTTATTGATAATAGATAATTACTTGTAATGAATTGTGTTTCATAAATAACTTAAACAGAAGGGGAATTTACCAGTGGTCTAATTAAATTTTAACCTTGGTCCCTAAAATAGAAGCTTTAAATGTTTAAATTGTACAAGTGACTAGAAAATGTATGTTAATATCATGTGTATCGGGCACCTAGGTAGTGCAGTGGATGGAGCACCAGCCCTGGAGTCAGGAGGACCTCAGACAAAAAGAACTATACTTGAGACTGGAATTCTTGTGGCTGAGTGACTTTGATAAAGAAATAGCTTAATTATAAATACTGGATGGATCTTACCAATCTCTTATTTCTTCAATTGTCCTACTAAGTCCAATGGTCTTTCCCCCATTCTTACCTTCATATCAAAATTTTACTGTGTATTTTGTAGGTAAGAAGAAAATAAAAGGAAAAGGGAGGTTTTTCCTCTTAGAACTACTTTAACTCTTTGATGAAGATATAATGACTTCAGTTTGATACTTAGGAGATGAGAAGAAATGTTGGCATCTTATTTAAGATCTTTGACTTCTATACTAGGAATGGATCAATAATCTCATCTGGAATAATTTAGTAAAGACAACTCTTGGGAGACAACTTGAAGGCAACAACTTACTCTAAACCAATAGACTTGGAAAGGAATTGATTGAGGAAGTTGAAACAAAGTCTAGGTATGTGATATCTGCAACAGTCTTTTGTCTTCCTGAAGTTCAAGCATAGAGTAGTAGGTGTAAAATATTGATTACTGCTTAATTTAACTTTATTCTATCTGAGAGCACTTTAACTGGACATTTTGCTTCCGATTGTTGCCAATTCAGAGTTCCTAAATTCCTAAATTTTTTAATCATATCATTTATTTGTCTACAAGCATATGTTGGCTGCCCAAACTCTTCAATATGGCTTGACAAGACACAATTATTTTTTGGAGTTAATAATTTTAAAATTAAAATTATTTATTAATCATTTCAAATAAATGAAAAAATAGTTTTCAACATTCTTTTTGTAAGATTTTGAGTTGTATACTTTTCTGCCTCTTTCCCTTCCCTCCTTCCTCCAGTTGATGGTGCAAAATATGATATCAGTTATACATGTATAACTATGTTAAACATATTTTTATATTAATCACATTGTGAAAGAAGAATTTGGAGGAAAGGGAAATAAGATGTGTGCAGGGAAAAGTAAAGCATAAAAAAATTGGAAAAAAAATTGAAAATAGTATTTTTGGTCTGCAATCAGACTCCATAGTTCTCTTTCTGGATGTGGATGGTATTTTCCATTACAGATCATTTAAAATAGTCTTTGATCATTGTAGAAGAGCTGAGAAGAGCTAAAACTATAATAGTTGATCATCACACAATATTATTGTTAATGTGTACAATGTACTTCTGACTCTGTTCACTTCATTCAGCATCAGTTCATGTAAATCTTTCAGGCTTTTTTGAAGTCCATTTGCTCATGAATGTACAATCATATTTAACATATTTCCATATTAGTCATATTATGGAGGATGAATTTGAACTAAAGAGAAAGATAAAAAAGCAGAAGAAAGATAGAAAAACTTAAGTTTTTCAAAAATGAATACAGTGTGATTTCTTCTGCATTCAGAATTCATAGTTTTTTCCTCAGGATTTAGAAGGCATCATCCATAGCAAGATCTCTCAGCTTTGTCCTTTATCTTTGAACTGTTTATAAGAGATTTATTTATCAAAGTATATCATCTCACAATGCTAATGGAGTATAATATTCACTTGTTTCTGCTTACTTCATTTAGCATCAGTTCATGCAAGACTTTTCAGGCTTCTCTAAAGTATGACCACTCATTTCTTACAGAACAATAGTATTCCATTCATTTGATCAATCATCCCTCAATTGGTGGGCATTCCTTCAGTTTCCAATTTTTGCTACCCCCCCAAAAAAAAGCTGCTATAAATATTTTTGAACATTTGTATTTTTCCCTCTTTTATAATCTCTTTGGATATATACCTAATAGTGGTATTGCTAGATCAAATGGTTGTGCATTTATTATTCTTTGAGCATAGTTATAAATTGCTCTTCAAAATGGTTGGGTCAGTTCACAACTTCATTAGAATTTTTAATTTCATATATCTAATGAATAATGATTTAGAAAATGTTTTATATGTATGGCTATAAATAATTTTAATTTCTTCATCTGAAAACTGTCTGGTTTTGTCCTGTGATTATTTATCAATTGGGGAATGACTTGCATTCTTATAAATTTGACTCCTCTTTATATTTTTGAAGTGTGTCCTTTATCAGAAATGTTAGCTGTAAAAATTGTTTCAAAATTTTTGTATCTCCTTTAATCTTGGTTGCATTGTTTTTATTTATGGAAAAACTTTTTAATTTAAAATTGTCCATTTTGCATCCCATAATACTCTTTATCTCTTGTTACGTAATAAAGTCCACTTTTCAGAGATCTGGTAAATAAACTGTTCCTTGTTCTTCTAAAGAGGCTTATTTCACCTTTCTGTCTAAATTATGTATTCATTCTGGCCATATATTGATATAGGAATGAAATGCTGATCTATATCTAGTTTCTGCCATACTAATTTCTAGTTTTCCCAGAAGTGAGGTCAGAAGCTGGAATCTTTGGTTTTATCAAACAGCAGATGACTATAGTCATTCACTACTGTCTTTTTCAGGTGCCTAATTTATTCCACTTGTCCCACCACTTTGTTTCTTAGCCAGTACCATAGGACTAGAACATCTTCCTTTGTATTTTTACATTAACTCACTTGGTATTCTTGAACTTTTGATCCTCTGGATGAATTTTGTTTCCATTTTTTTTCTGCCTCTGAATAATATTTTTTGATAGTTTGATTGGCATGGCATAGAATAAATCATTTAATTAAGGTAGAATTGCCATTTTTATCATATTAGTTCTGTCTACCCAAGAGCAATGACATTTTTCCAATTATTTAAATTTTACTTTACTTATATGAAAATATATTTCATGATTGTTTTCATATTATTTATGGGTTTGCCTTGGTATTTAGACTCCCAAGTATTTTATATTGTCTACAGGTATTTTAAATGGAATTTCTCTATCTCTTACTTCTGGTATTTGTTAGCAATGTATAGAAATGCTAGTTATTTATGAGAGTTTATTTTATATTTTGCTAATTTTCTGAAGTTATTAATAGTTTCAAGTAGTTTTTAGTTGATTTTATAGAATTCTCTAAGTATACCATTGTATCATCTACAAAAAGTGAGTTTTTTTCCCTTCTCCCCATTCTAATTCCTTCATTTTCTGTTACTTCTTTTATTGCTAAAATCAACATTTGTAATACAATATTGAAAAATTGGTGATAATTGACATCTTTGCTTCACTATTGATCTTATTGGGAATGCTTTTAACGTACCTTCATTGTGTACAATGCTTACTGATGTTTATAGATAGTACTATTTATCATCTTAAGAAAAGTTCCATTTATTCTTGTTTTTAATAGGAATGGGTGTTGTATTTTGTCAAAAGCTTTTTCTTCATCTATTGAGATACTCATATGCTCTCTGTTAGTTTTGTTATCTTTGTTTGGGGGGCTTCTTTGTCCTCTTAATTTTTCCAACTTTAAGCAATGATTGATAGTTTTCAACAATCTTTTTAGCAAGGTTTTGAGTTTAACATTTTTCTCCCTTCCTCTCTTCTCCCCCTTCTCCCCCTGACAGAAATCAATCTAACATAAGTCATACATGTATAATTATAATAAACATAAATCCATATTAATCATATGCGAAAGAAGAATCAAATTGAATAGGGAAAATTAGAGAGAAACATAATTAAAGATAACTTTAAAAATTGAAGTTAGAAAGTTTTGTTCTGCAGCTAACCTCCACAATTTCTTCTCAGGAAATAAATAGTATTTTCCATCACCATTCTTTTAGAATTTTTAATTATTGTACTAATGAAATGATTAAGTTTATCATAGTTGATCATCACCCAAAGTTGCCGTTACTGTGTACAACATTCTTCTGGTTCTGCTCAACTCACTCAATATCAGTTCATGCAAGTCTTTACTGGCTTTTCTGAAGTTCTGCCCCCTATGATTTCATATAGAACAGTGGTGTACCATTACATTTATATTCTACAATTGGAGGTCTTCCAGTTATTTTTAATTGTTGGTATTATACTGATAGTTTTTCTAATAATAAGCCAATTCTATTACTGGTCTAAATCCTACCTGATGATAGTGTATGATTCTAGTGATAATTTGCTGTAATCTCTTTGATCACATTTTGTTTAAAATTTTTGCATCATTATTTATTTGGGAAATTGGTCTATAATTTTTTTCTCTATTTTAACTTATCTGGTTATGTTATCAGTGCCATATTTGTATACTAGAAGGAATTTGACAGAACTCTTTCTTCACTTATTTTTAAAACAGTTTATAGAGAATGGGAATTAATTGTTCTTTAAGTGATTTGAAGAATTCATTGTAAATCATCTGGTGCTGGAGATTTTTTTCTTAGGGAGTTCATTGATGGTTTGTCCATTTTCTTTTTCTGAAATGGAGTTATTTAAGTATTTTATTTCATCTTCATTTTATTTGGGTCATTCATATTTTAGCTAATATTCATCTGTTTTGCTTAAATTGTCAAATTTATTGGCTATCAGGCAAAATAGCTCTGAGTTATTACTTTAATTTCTTCTTCATAGGAGGTGAATTCATCCTTTTCATTTTTGACACTTGTAATTTGGTTTTTCTTTTATTTAAACTTCAATTAATCAAAGATTTATCTATTCATTGAGTTGTTTTATGGTTTATTCATTTATTTTCATATTTTTAAAATAATCATATAAAAGCAAACATAAAATCCCTTCCCCCAAAATGCTAGAGAAACCTCAAAAAAAGTGAAGTGAGCAAAAAAAAATAAAGGGTACTTCAGTCTGTGTTCAGATTCCATTGGCTCTGTCTCTGAGATGTGTTGCCTTCTTTATAATAAAAACCATCAGAGAAGTTGCTTCAATATCTTTTCCCACAGTTGCTTTATTATTAGCTTTATTTCTCTACATTCACATTTATTCTCTTCTCTCTCCCTTTTATCCTGTCCCTCTTCACAAGTGTGTAGTATCTAACTACCCTTGCCCATAATCTTCCCTCTCTCCTATCACCTACTCCTCCTTCCCTTCCCCCTGCCCCCCTTATCCCTTCTCTTTCCCTCTCATTTTTTCTAGGATAAGAGCTATTTTTGTATGCTATTAACTGTGCATGTTATTTCCTCTCTGAATCATTTCTGATGAGAATGAAGACTTACTCATTACCTCTTGCCTCCCCCCTTCCATTTCATTGCAAAAGTTTTTTCTTCACTCTTATGTGTAAAATATCTTAGTCCAGTCTACTTCTCCTTTCCCTTTCTCTGAGTACTTTTCATTGACTCCATCTTTATATTCAACTCCCTCCTCTGTCTTGTATTGACTTCTTCCAACTGCTCTTATAAATGAAAAGGTTCATATGAGTTATCAGTATCTTTTTCCCAAGCATGAATACATACAGTTCAATATCATTAAATTCCTCATAATTAGACCTTCCTGTCTACCTTCTCTATGATTCACTTAAGTCCTGTACTTGGAGATCAAATTTTCTGTTCAGCTCTGGTTGTTTCAACAGAAAAGTTTGGAAGTCCCCTGTTTTGTTGAAAGTCCATCTTTTCTCCCAAAAAAGGATGTTCATTTTTGCTGGATAATTGATTCTCTGCTGTAATCCAAGCTCTTTCATTTTCTGGAATATCATAACTCAAGTCCTATGAACCCCTAATGTAAACACTGCCAAAACCAGTGTAATCCTGTCTGTAGCACCATGATAGTTGACTTGTTTCTCTCCAGCAAATTGTAGTATTTTCTCTTTGATTTGGATATTTGGGAATTTAGCTATAATTCATTGCTCCTAGTTACTGGAATTCTTTTTTTCTCCTTTTATAGGATATTCTTTTTAAAATGATATAGCTACTTTCATGAGCTCTTTGTAGAACTATGAATCTGCACACATTTTTGTACTTGATACCTATTGGACACTGCTTTTCTAAGAGAAAATTCTAAGTTTCTGTTTTGTCATAGGAAGTCAAAAAATCCTCCTAATTCTTTGAAATTCATGAGTCTTCATTGGCCAAGGAGGGGAGGGGAGGATACCAAGTAAGAAGTCAAAATATTCTCTGACTTCCTTCAAGTGACTCCTCATGGGATTTAGCAGAAATTCTCTTTCCTGGTTTACCTATTCTTTATTATCTGTCTTCTCATTCCCTTTTGGTAGAATCTGAATTTCAATAATGATGCTTGAATTATTTGGGCTCTCAACTGGTCCTATAGTTAAAACTAAGTTGCTTCAACTAACCTACAGAATTCTTAATTGGTTGGTAATTTGTGTGTTCTTGCATCGTTAAGGTATTTTGAGTATTTTTTCATTTATATTAAATGAAATTAAATTGTTTATCTGCTCAGTCAACTCTATCTTTTCATTTCCAACTATTCTTTTTTTATATTGCATGTAAAATACCTCTTTTAAAGGGAGATAAGTATGTCCCAGATATCACCCACTCATTATATCTGGAAGCTTCTTTCCCATCTCCAAAAGAAAAGAAATTTCTCATACTTTGGGACCTGAGCTGAGAGATGACCCTGTAAAAAAGAAGTGGAGAAAATGAAGAGGCTGGCAATAATTCCCCATCAGTTACGTGGGAAAAATATTGAATGGCAACATTGGTAGGTCCCCTTCTCAGACCAATGTTTCCAGGGAGGGTAAAGAGGTCCAAGATAAAGTGTAAGGCAGGAAAGTACAAGACTATTTTTTTTTTGCTTTGAAATCCTATACACTTGGTCAGATGGTTGTAATGGTAAGGAAAATAAAATATAAGAATCAGTGATAATTATCTTTTTTTTCTTTGACTTACTTCATCTGTATCCTATTGGCATTTGTTTCTAAGCATGATTTTTTTTTTGAAAAATTCTGCTAAATATTGTATTTGGCTAATTTAATTTTATTTCTCATAAACACTTTTTGTCCAACTCTGTGTCATGTACTTCACTGGGTGTCTTTATTCACATTATAAGGAAGTAGGACACAGGACTGAACATAGAAAAGAAAATTCCTTGCTTAGTCCAGTGCTTAAATTTTTACCTGTCAGCCCATTCTTACAGAATCTTTTGTACTTAAATCTCAATTTTATTAGTAGCTCTAACACATTGTTCTTATTTGTTTTTCTCAAATTTCAACAGTAACCAAAGTATGTCATAATCATTGAGAATCATTGAGAATAGAAATAAAACGACATTAGTCTTTAAAAATTATGTTGCTGAAAGAAGTATTTTCCATTATTTATTCAAAACAGACTTTAAAAGTGTTCAAGTAGTAAAATAGGCATTTCATCATATGGTAGGCATTGTTCAACTAAGAATATTCCATTCATTAAACCAATCAAACTGCCATAAATTATTTTATAGATCTAGAAAAAAATAGTAAGAAAATTCATCTGGAGAAAAAAATGGTCAAGAGTATCAAGGAAATTGATTTTTAAAAATGTAAGGATGGGGGTCTAGCTAAACCAGATCTAAAACTATATTATAAAGCAATAGTCATCAAAATTGCCACTTAACTCTGTTTGCCTTACAAAAACCTAAAAAAAAATGTTGCAAATTAAAATAACTATGAGGTTCTACCTCATACCTATCAGATTGGCTAAGATATCAAAAAAGGAAAAATGATCAATGTTGAGGAGGTTGTGGGTAAATTGGGATACTAATGCATTGTTGCTGGAGTTATGAACTCATCCAGCCATTCTGAGAGCAATTGGGAATTATGCCTAAATGGCAATAAAACTGTGCATATACATTGATCCAAGAATATAATCATCCCAAAGAGACCATAAAAATTGGGAAAAGAGTAACATGCTCCCAAATCTTTATGGCAGCTCTTTTTGCGTGGCAAAGATTTGGAAGTTGAGAGGATATTCATTAATTGGGCAATGGCTGAACAAGTTACGGTATATGAATAATAAGGGTTACTATTGTTCTTTAAGAAATCATGAGTAGGCGGCTAGGTGGTGTAGTGGATAAAACACCAGCCTTGGAGTCAGGAGTACCTGGGTTCAAATCAAGTCTCAGACATTTAATAATTACCTAGCTGTGTGGCCTTGGGCAAGCCACTTAACCCCATTTGCCTTGCAAAAAAAAAACCTTAAAAAAAAAAGAAAAATCATGAGTAGTTGGACTTTTGAAAAGACTGGAAATTCTGGCATTAACTGATACTGAGTGAAGTGAGTTGAACCAAGAGAATAGAGCACATATTAATAACATTGTGAGATGACAATTATGGTGGATAGAACTCTTATCAACAGTTTAAAGATCAAGGATAATCCTGTGAGGTTTGCTATGAATAATGCCATATACATCCAAAGGAAAAATCTATGGAGTCTGAATGCAAAGCAAAGCATACTTTCTTCACTTTTTAAATCTTCTTTTATGTTTTTCTTTTCTTTCTCATGGTCATTTCTTTTCCCTTAGTTCTAATTCCTCTTACAAACATGACAAAATTGAAAAAAATGCTAAACATAATTTTTACATGTTCAACTTTTCTATATACATCTTTGGGTAGATGGGAAGGAAGAGAAAGTGATAGAAAATTATTTAACTCATAAACTTGCACATAGATTAATGCTGAAAATTGCCTTTGCAGATAATTGCAAAAATAAGTAAAATTTCAGTCATTAAAGAAAAAGAATATTCCATTCAACAACTACAATAAAATACAAAGTTATTCACCTAAAATAGATGAGCAGAAAATAAGAAATCAAAGAGTATGTCTAAAAGCTTATTTAATACAAAAACAAAAATTTTAATCTATGATATATTATTCAAATCTAAAATATTACATATTTGAGGAACTTAAAGGTCTTTTTATTCCTTTTTGGGGGGATGAGGAGTAAGAGTGAGTTAGTAGTATCAGACATATAATTTCATTCAGCTAGTAAGAAAGTATGTAGTAAGTGCTTATTATATGCTAGGCACTGAACTAAGCTCTAGAGACAAATATAAATATCTATGAATTTAATAGGAAAACTGACTAGGTCTTTTAATATATGGATATATAGTTCTTTACACTTCGTTGACTTCAATTCACCGAGGATAGCTTTTTCTTTCTCCATCTTAAAGTGATCTTCAGCTTCCTCTAATCATCTGTTTTATTTAATCCAAAGAGCATTTTTCACATTAGAGGAAACAGAAACAAACTAGTTCTACCTTTCTCTCCTCTATCAGTTACCATCAACTCATCAACTCCCCTCAAAATTCCTATCTCTTTTTTGATTTTTCTCTTCTCACAAAAAAAGGAAAAAATAATTCAATTAAGTAAATGGTCATCCTTTCTTTCAGTCATTCTGAGCTTGAGTACTCCTGAAATTATTGAATAGAATCTTGCCTTATTTGCCATTAAATACACCATTTTAAAATTCTTATATGTATTTTATGTATAACATATGTGTATTTAAGGGCAGGCAGATTATATATTGGATAGAATGCTATATCAGGAAGACTGATTGTTCTGAATTCCAACCTGGCCTCAGACACTTACTAGGTGTGTCACCCTGGGCAAATCAATTAACATTTTTTGCCTTTTCTCACCTTTAAAATGAACTACAGAAAGAAGTGGAAAACCAGTCCTGTATCTCTGTCAAGAAAACACCAAAATGGGGTTGCAAAGAGTCAGACACAACTGGAAAATGGCTGAACAAATTATATGTATATATATATATATATATATATATATATGTTTATAGATATAGCTATAGCTAGACATAAAAGCATATAGGTGTAGGTATATTACATGACTGTTTATTCTTATTATTTTATATTCAGTTGATTCATTACACTTACATGTACATATCAATATACACTGAATAGGTTCATTATGCCTTTACATCTATCTTTTTAGAAACCTCTTCCTTTTCTTCTCCAATTTATCTGGTATTTTCTTCCTAATAACTTCCTAAGTTTTTTTAATAAGAGTAATCTAATTATAAGGATATTAATCATGGTGATGGGGATGATAATTGCAATGATAATATTACCAAAAAAAGATACATAGTAGGTCATAGAGTCCAATATTCTCATTTTACAGATGAAAATATCAAGCAACAAAGGTGCTGAATGACTTTCCATGATCACAGAATAAATGGTAGAACCAGAATTTGAATCCTAGTGTATTAATAATATCACATCTCAGGTATTTCAACTAGGTCATTCTGTCTTGAACATTTCTATATAAATATGAATGAGAAATATAAAGAAAACGAAATTGATTGTATTGATGCTATAAGAACATTTGGTCCTTAAAACAAAACACTTAAAATATCATACTGGGATATCAAAACGTCAGTGATAAAACAATATTAACACAACTTTTCAGTTAGATGATGGTCTAAAGATACAAAATGAAATATGCATTATCCAAAATAAATGTGTTCACTTATTTTGATTACATATATATATATATATATATATGTATATATCTACTAAGAAAATTATTATATTTGGGTAAAATAGTGTGATAAATTAAGAGATATGCCAGAAAATGAATTTTAGTCCACAAAATAAAACAAAAATGGGTGTCTCACAGGCACAAGTAATAGTGGGTAAAATGGAAAGAGGTATATGAAATGCTATCTATTACTGGTACATGCCAGAGAAGAATCTCCTTTCATTTTGGTAATCTACAAGTTTTATATAGTAGCTATCATTGTGCTAAAGCACTTAGCAAATTCATTACTTTTTGAAAAATAGAATTTCAGAGATTCTCTAAACAAATTCATATTTATCTAGATATAAAGGTATTCTAAGTATAAGAATAGCTTCTAACTTTGTTGAGGCAAGTAGCCAACCTGAATTTGTTTGAAGATATCCTGAATAATGAGGATATTACTGTTACCTCTAAAATTTTGCCTAATAGGAATATAATTATTGCAGATTTATTTATTATATATAGGTTATCTGCTCTATTGAATTCTAGAATCAGAAGAAGCAAGGTTTTAACTCCAAATCTTCATAACTGGTTGAATTTCATTCTCTACTAAACCTTTTGAAAAGAAAAGTAAACTATCTAATCCAAGCACATATGGATGTAAGGCTTCAAGGATTTACCCTATTCCTCTCATTTGAGGTCCCTTTATATGCAGAATACTATAAGATCAAAAGCAATTGAGTCTTTCTTCCTTCTCCAGTAAAAAATGAAGAGGTCTCCCTAAAGAGAGAAATGCAATTTGCTCAGTCATTTAATCATTTGATTATTTATTTTGAACATAGAGCATATTAATAATGTAGGTCATTTTCGCAGTCCCAACTCTGCTGCTTACTAATTTGGAGACACTGTCCAGTAATTATTCTTTACTTGTTCTTAGCATTGACAACTATATATAGGGGACTGAGTTTGATAATCTCAGAAATACTTTTCATCTTTATTAAGCAATGGAATGTTGGTCTGTACTACCTAATTTAAGTATCTATAGTAGTATACCAAGTATTTTCTAAGTCATATAAGCTAAAATAAATTTATTCATCAAACATGGAAATATATACTTATAAAAGCCTCTCAACTGACTCAATTTAATACTTACAAAAAAACACTAATCCCATTTATCACACCTTTGACAACTGACCATCAAAACACACTTCTCTATGAGACACCATACTCAGGAAGTTTTATTTCATCAAGTCATGAGTCAAAGTATCCACTTTATGTTTTTGCAAATGAGATCAAAATGTTTTAAATGCTTTTTATATGGTTCTCAGAGAGGTTAAGTAACTTGTCCATGTTTGTAAGTATCAGAGGCAGGCTCTGAACCACTGCCTCTCTTAATGAAACTAGAGAGATTTAGCAATAGAAGCAGAGCATTGATGGTTTCTAATTCAAACTTCAAGTCATCTAGTATTTATTATGTATTTGATGTGTTTATGGCCCTGTGCTAGATGATGATGATGATGATGATGATATTGTTTTTATCTTTCATTCTTGAAAAGGACCATGACATCAGAGAGATGATGCTATGACAAGTACATGAATTGGATTTGAGTGAGGGGCTATTGTGCTAAGTCAGCTGCCTCACTGTTTCCTCTAGAGCCATCTGGATCCAATGGCTAGATATGAATCAGGATGAATAGAGATGACCCTGGATGTGAAGCAATCCTTGCTTGCCCAAGTCACACAACTAGGAGGTATTAAGTATCTGAGGTTGAATTGTAACTCCCATTCTCCTGACTTCAAGGCCAGTGCTCTATCCACTTCACCACCTAGTTGCCTCTGTGCTAGACAGTGGGCAGTATAGGGATACAATGAATAGACCCCCAAGGCCTGAAGTTAGAATCATCTGAATTCAAATTTAGTCTCAGACACTTAGTACCTATGTGATGTTGAACAAATCACCTAAAATCTTTCCCCCTCAGAAATTAAATAACATCCACCTCACAGAGAAAGAAACAGATAATATTTGTAAAGTGCCTATCAGAGTTTCTGGTACATAGTAAAAGTTATATAAATACTAGCTATCATCATTATCATCATCATCAACATCATCATCTTCTACAACTCCTGCTTTCAAAGAAATAAAACAATAAAAGTCTTTTGGAGAAAAAGTGTATGGATAGCCAAATGCTTCAAGAGGACAGAAGACAAAATAATCAGATTTTCTATAAGTCTTACACCTGACATTCTTCCTACATGGAAGAGCCATAGATAATCTTAGTGGGGTAGAAGAACACCTGGATGTAAGATTACAAAACACCAGAACTCTGCTTTCCATTTAGAACTTTAAAATTTGTTATCTGTATATATTCTTTAATTGTTGTAATTTTGCCCGCTAATTAAGTATCCTTTCTTCTATGCTGACAAATATTTCATTCCAAATTATATGCCATCATGCTCACTGAATACAATACTGTCTATCCCTTTTGTTAGACTTCAACACTATCTAAATTAACTATATTCTTCCCCAACCAAGTTCCTCAACCCCACCCATTTCTTAGCTAATCCTATTTTTGAGAGTCTTTCTCTATTCACAATTTACTTTCTTATATCCATGAAATTTTTAATCAATATTCTGACTTCCTGAATTTAACTAAACCCTGAATTTCACCTGATTACAGCACATCTTTTACCATCCTTTCCATTGTAAACTATTGCTCACAATTACCAATTACAGATTATTCCTATATCTCTATTATAGTTTATATGTCTCCCTTTGAAACCCACTAAAATTTTAATGTTGCAGTATACTAATGGATCTGTAATGTCATTGGTTTGAGTAAACCTCATACACACAGACAAACAACATGCACACAAATATATGTGTGTGTGTGTGTGTGTGTGTGTATTATTTGTTTCTACATAGGCATACACATGTTTGCAATCTCTTGACTGTATTTTTATGCATGTTTCCACAAATATTCAATAATAAATTATTCAAACAATTTTTACAAGAAAAAGACCAGACCTATGATTTTGTTGAAATAGGGAATTCTCACGTGAAAAAGCTTCTTAAAGCAGGTTAGTTAACTTTTCTTCAATTTAAAGTCTTAAAGTTATCTATAGCACTTAGGGTTAACAAGATACCAAGGCTCACTTATCCAGTTTGTATCAAAAATGAGACTTAACTCCATGTCTTCCTGACACTCGGGGCAACTTTGAATGCTATTGCATGATGCTCCTTGGTTCTTTTAAGAATATCCTTAGGTTTCCTCTTGCAAATTCATGTTGTATTCATGTTGTAATTGTATTTTACTTCTAGTTGTAAGTTCAAAGAAGTCAGAGACTTTGCCCTAATTTCTTGTTTATTCTCCAATAGCTAGCATGGTATTCTGAAAACATTAGGAACTTAATAAATGTTCACAAAATTATACTGAATTGAGAGGTTCAATGTGCAGTTAAAATTATGTTTTATTATTAAAATCACAATTACACATAGAATGAAATAACAGAAAACTGATCATTAATATGGAGGTTTGAAGAAGTTAATATTAAATAGAAATTTGTTTTTACTTGGTTAAATATAAATAATTAGAAAAATATTCATATAAAATATGATCATTAGGAATCATTTCAATTTGCAAGTATAGCAAATAATTTATATACCTTGCAACACAATATACAGATATGTGTATATTAATCAATATGCTAGTATGTTAGTGCATTTAATTAGAAGTAATGTAATTAGTATTTTAACAAACAAATATAAGTATCATTATACTGTGTTGCCTAATATACATATTTCCCCACAGTGCAGATTTTGTTTTTATTATTGATGTTATTGCTACTGTAGTTGTAGGAGTTTTCTGCTTAGAAATATTTGCTAGGGTCTTTAAAAAGAAGCAAGTTGACCTTTGGATTTTTAAAACTTTAACTTTAAATAAGTGTAATTATGTTTGCATACAGTATATTGTATATATATATATATATATATATATATATATGTACAAAATTATATATTATATATAATTGCACATTATTGCAAACATTATCATTGCATTAATTATTTAATTAGATAAATAAAATTATATTACTTGAGGGTATCATTTGTAACTTCATGCATTTTATGTCTGAATAGCTTTATTTGTATCTAAAATTATATGCATGAATAGAGGGATCTGTATAAATGTGTGTCTCTATGATATATATCATCAACACATGTTTTAGTCATCATCATAATCAAATTTTTGTTTTAAATTCAATGTTGATGCAGGCAGATAGACATCATATTTGAAAAAGCAATGGTCCTAAAATTATTCACTTTTTTGTATGCTGTTAAGGCAGGATGTTATTAATTATACAAAGAAATATGAAAATTATTTATTAAGTCATTGTTTGAGACTATTCCTGTCTCTCATATTTCCAAAGTTGCTTTCTTTTAGTCATCTGATTATAAAATGATCCAATTATGATTTAATGATGTCCTGGAACACAGCTTTTTTGAAGAAAACTTGCAAAAAAACAAATAAGAGGAGCTATTATAGAAGCTACTTTTTCATGTTTTGAGTAGTTTTGATTAAATTTATAACAGATAGACTGAACAGAATACTTCAATGATCACTTCTTAGCTTATTCTTCTATTTGATAGAATCCAAAATCAAAAAATCATAAATATAAGGTTAAGAATTCAACATTGTAATTTTGCAGTTGGATTTCTTAACTACAATCATTAGTATAAAGAACTTTCATTTGAAGAACCTCCTCTACAAATATAGGTTGATATTTTTCTGCCATTTATGATATTAGAGATTGTTTAAATAACAATAGGATATTAAATGACTCACCCAGGATCACATATATTGAAGGTAGGATTTGAATTCAAGTCTTTCTGGCTTAAAGGCTGATTCTCTATCCATTATGCCATACTATTCTCATAGTTTGCATAGATATGATTTATAATTTAATAAATTATTGAGAAGGCCCGAATTAACTCAATGAATCTCTACTCATTTATTTATCATCAATAGCTTTCTGATGATGAATACAATTCATTGTGTTCCATATTTTTACAACAATACAAATAGAAAATGATATTTTCAACAAAAGGTTGGAAAACCAATGCGAAAACCATAGTTTGAGAAAAGAAAACTTCACAAATATTTCATTCATAATTGAATACCACTGAGTAAAAAAAATCTAGAATCCTGTGGAAAAATAAGGAAGAGGAGAGTTATTCTATTTTATGAATAAAAAAACCACATTCTCCTATGTTTATAATCATTTTCCAGGAACTAACCTCTTTGAAAGTCAAGAAACTTTAGAAGGCAGTGAATGAATCAGATAAATTTTTTAAATTATACCTTTAAAATGACAGCACTAATAGATTTTTATGTTAAGTGACATTAATGAATTGACTAGGTGATAGTTCCATGCTTAATCTGAGAGTTTGTATAGTTATTAAAATGGATGATATTCTCCTTTATTCAAAGTTTCCAGATGAAGGGATATCCAGAAACCATTTTAGAAATGTGTGGATTCATAAAAAAATATATATCTACACTATATCTTTATATCTTACCTGGAATTTTAGCAACTCCCAAGGCATATGAAATCCTTAGTCTAGTAAAATACTCTTTGAGGTTAAGTTCATATAAGTTAGACTCACATAAAGATACAGGTATATGACATAGATTAACATTCTTCTAATTCACATTCAAAATCACATTTGTAAGTGATTGAATATTTGATAGGAGTCGACTTTACTCTCAAAGAGCAAAGATATGCAAAAAGGACAATGTAGTAATCTTATCTTCAGCTTTGACTTATGAAGCATATTTGGCCAACATGGCATCAGGACATGGAGAGTGAGTGGTTTCAGGTATTCATCAACTCTAAAAGACCTAGACTCCATGTTGCTGTGATTGTAAAGTCCTTAGGTGATCTAGATGTCATATGAAGTCCTTGTATCAATCAGATCCTAGGGACAGATATGTCTCATTTTAGGGAAATGTATTCTCTTTTGGAGGAGGGAAGGAGAAAAGACATGGGCTTCCTTCATGTTGTTAAAGATATTAATCCTATTACAACAGGTTTCTTTGGAATTGCAACCAATGAGTAAACAGAAACTGAGTATTGAAAATGTTTTAAAACTCACTTTCTGATTTTCATTTTCTAATCCCAACTCCTTTTAAGTGCTGAGATTGCTTACTTTCCTGTCATTATATTTTCATACTTTAGTGGAGAAAAACTACAATTTCTGACTGATAAAGGTGAGAACATGTATCTACTGGATATGAGATGAGGTACAGAGTGACTAGAAATAACCTGTGACATAACCATTTTTAATATAGACTGGATAGATATTTCACATAGGAATATGAGGAATATGAAATGATTGCCTAATTTCTAAAATAAAATTAACTTCAAAAATATTTCCAGTTGACTTCTTTATTAAAATATCACTTTATATTTGTCTACAAACAGTATCATGTCCATATACTTATTAAAATGTTATTTGAAAGATGTAGGAGCATTTCTGGAAATATTTTAAATTGCATTTAAATTCTGGCATCGAATCAGTCTATGACTCTGAAAGATTTCACATGTATTTGGTTTTTTTTTTTAATTTGTTTGGTATTCCTTTCATTTTCTATAAGCATTTCAATTTTATACAGCCATAAAGTGCTAAAAGATGAAACTGTTATATGTATTCTCTACAGTGAACAGGTTCGTAATATACTCTATGTCTGTGGTAAAGCCAGGGAAACTATTAAGAATCATAATTTCATAGAATTTTGCAAGGCAAATGGGGTTAAATGGCTTGCCCGAGGTCACACAGCTAGGTAATTATTAAGTGTCTGAGGCCAGATTTGAACTCAGGGACTCCTGACTCCAGGGCCAGTGCTCTATCCACTGCATCACCTAGCCACCCCTGAATCATAATTTTAAAAGCATAAAATAAAATATGTAGGATTACAATACAAACCCATTATATGGAAATACAGCTATCAAAATAATAAATAATGATATTAAATTTATGGACACTAGTTTCAGAATCCCTTCTCTACATCTTTTATTATATTAATCACAAAATGAGCAGTCATCCAGTCTCAAAGTGAACACTCATACTAATAATAAGAATTAAAAACTTAGCAATCTGTGATTTGATAGTTTAAAGTATTTATTTTTGCCACTAATTTAGCAATTTCTTTGGAAAATCAAACTACATATTGTGTTGTTTATCTAAAATTATCCTTTTTCCTCTCCCCCTTGGTACATATTTGCAAAAGTTGCAAATAGAATTATTTATAAACCATTTTCTATATCTCTATTCTAAACATTCTTCATGAGGAATGAGGTTCGGTAAAAAGGAGTATTGACTTAAAAAGCCTGCCTCATTCACTTACTATAGATTACTCAGTTTCTCTGAGTTTCAGTTTGCTCATATGTTTAAAAAAACAACAGCACTATCTTCAAGCATGGATTTTAAGGATAATATTGCTTTCAAAAATTTAAAGTTTTGTGAGTTATATAAAATAGAAACACACAAATGCATTCATAAAAATGTGTATGTATACACACATAAATATACAATATATGTATACCTGCATGGAGGTGTCAACTTTCACATTTCATTTCTCTTTAAGCTGTTCTGACTCTTTGCTCCAGTCATACCACTATTAGATCTGTATTCCAAAGAGATCATAAAAAAAGAAAAAGACGCATTTGTTCAAAAATATTCATAACAGCTCTTCTTGTAGTGGCAAAGAATTGCAAATTGAGAGGAGTCTCATCATTGGGGGATGGCTGAAGAAGCTGAAACATTATGAATATAATAGAATACAAGTATTCTAAGAGAAATGATGAGCAAGAGGATTTCAGAAAAACCTAGAATGACTTGCATGAGTTGCTGCTGTGTAAAGTGAGCAGAACCAGAAAAACATTGTAGATAGTCACATAAACGTTGTACAATGATCAATTAGCTTTCATTCTTTTCAACAATGCAATGATCAAAGATGGTTATAAAAGATTTGTGAATATAGTTATAAAAGATTTGTGATGGAAAATGTCATCTTTATTCAGAGAAAGATCCATGGAATCTGAATAAACATTAAAGCATATATTTTCATTCTTTGAATGTTTTTGATTTTTTTCCATATTGTGGTTTTCCTATTTTGTTTTGTTTCTTTTTGCCCAACATAACTATTATGGAGATATGTTTGACATGATTTCATATGAGTGATCAGTTTCAGATTGCTTGCTATTTGGGGGAGGAGGAAAGAATGGAGGAAGGGAGAAAAATTTGGAACTCAAAATCTTACAAAAATACATGTTGAAAACTACCTTTATATACAATTTTTTAAAATACTATTAAGACTATTTCCTAGGGAAGCATAAGCATTATTGTACTAAATGTATACAACTTTTATCAAATTTTGTGACATATTTTTTAAATGGTCCTTTTTTAAAAAGAGCCAGCATGTAATAATGGAAAGTCAGTTTCTGGACCATGAAGACCTATGTTGCAGGTCTAATTTTCTTGCCTGCCAGCCATGTGATAATGGGAAAATGACTTAATCTTTCAGTTCTGTCAGGCAATTCTCTAAGACTGTAAATTGTGGAGTTGTTACTGATTCTTCCTTGGGAGAGGAAATTTACCCCAGAGTTTTCTACCCAAAGGAAATACAAGATCTAGTTCTAAAAAAAAAATCCCTTAATGCTTATTCCCTTTTCTTGACATTTTGTCTGCCAGTCAATTCCTATATCTTTTTATCATTATCAACTTGACTCATATCTATACAATCTGCCTGACTTTCTGAGGATCAGTTCCGGGTCTTCTATTCTCTTGTTATCACCATTTCCTACCTCTCTGTTCAACCTGACCATTTTTACAATGCTAGCATGGAATGGAAAAATTTTCCTTAACACTTAATCTAACCTGGGAAAGAAAAAGAAAATTAAGAAAGTTCTTGATCTCTAAAGCAAACATTCTAATTAAGGGAGGAAGCATAGTACCCTTATCATTATTTTTGTCATGATACCTTCCAGTCTCCAAGGCTCTAAGTCTTGGGACCATAGCTCTTTATTCCCTCTTTATCTCTATAAATTCTGTCCAGACAGGTCAGTCCTTAAATAGCTCAGTGAGACAGTTTTTGATTACATTAAATGCAAAATAATTATGATCCTTTGCAATCCTGATCCACATCACCCTCCTCCAAAACTACCAGGTTTCACCTAACCTATATGGCTTCTTTCTTGATCATTCACTTCCATCTTCTTTCTATCCAGAAGGGAAAATCCTATTCTCTCTCATCACTCTTGTGGATAAAGGACTATAAGCATTGGTAAAATGGCCCCTTCTTGTCTTAGCCATTTTCCTTGTCCTCATCTCATATTTTCAGAATACTGCCTCCTTTTGAGCTAAGCTGATGGGTTGCCCCATTCATGTGAGTTTCTTATTATCTAGTTCTCTCTCTTCAAAATTTTATAGGGGACATTGCCTAGATCTGTGTTTTGCTGCTAGAAGTCCTTCTTTCAATTTATATACATAGCAGATGATTAAGAAATATTTCTTTAATTGCTATCCCTTTCTGACAGCAGCAAAAAAAAAATCAAGTATTTATTATAACATTTATTTAGCTCCAACAATATGTAAAACATTGCGGTAGGATCTGGATACAATAAAAAGCAACAAAACATATGTAATGCTTGCAAAACAATGGTTACTAAATTCAACAACAACAATAATTTTGTTGGTCTAATTGGGTCAGCAGTTTCCTAGAGAAAATTCTTTCTAATTTATCTTCTCATAAATGGGAATAGAGATAGGTTGTTTTTAACTCCTGAGAAATTAAGTCCAATCATTAACACCTTATTTTCAGTGATTTACATTTAAATTTTGAGTCTCTATATAATTTGCAGACAGGTCCCTCTTTAACTTCTGTGAAATGCAAATCAATTGACTATATTACTTATTATTCTTAGTGACTCTAATGTGCAGTGTTTAATTCAATTCTCCTCCTTGCTCTCCAAAATATTTTTAATTTCACCTCTTCTCTACTTTTCTTCAGGTTCTCTTTTCCACCAGGACAATCTTAATTTTAATCTTCTTCCCCTTCTTTCTCCCTCTTCTCACTCATGCAAGAAATACAACAACCCACTTATAATCTAATAACTATCTGTAAAAGTGGATGGTAAAAATTCATGAATTTTATTTAAAACATAATTAAAATAGTTGAAACTCCATTCTTCATTCCTCCCCCCCATTCCCTCCAGCACCCTGAGGCATACATGAACAAAGACAGGAATCTTTCTCCCCATCTGAAAATAATGCATTAGTTAGTTAAGCAAAAGAATTGAATTGTGAGGTAAAAACACTATTCAGTAATTGCTCTGCTATGGGTATGGTGAGGGTGGTATGTATTTATGCAATAGCAAATAAATGGAAAATGCCTTCATTTCTTCTAGTCTTCAGCAGGGAAACAGCAGTGGCAGCAGCATTTTCTGGCTAGTAATGCTCTAAGTGATTGAACTGCCCTGTCTAGATAGTGCTTTTATTAAATCAATGTAACACATAGGGCTAATGGAAGCTGGAACTACAATGCTGATTAGATGTAAATTTCACTGGGCTATTTCTCTCCTAGGAGATTAATATTCTAGTTTGTGTTGTAACAGCTTATTATTATTTTAGAGACATTTTGGCTAAAATTTGGAAACTGAAATAAATAAATCCTAACATCTTTATTAAACACAGGGAGCAATAAAATGCGGATTTATTTCACCGAAGTGAAGATGTCAGATACTGCCTATTAAATTCTTCATTACTTATATTTTTCTTGTTAATGGAAACTCGCAATATTGCTTTTACTTAATATCAACCATTAAATAATGAAAACATCTTCAATCACTTGACAGGATAATCTGCTGTTGGTATCATTGATTTTACTGCCATAAATGTATATGAATCTTATTATATGAATTTCTATGCTAATTGATTCAAAACCTTTCATGCAGAAAATTTTTGATCTTGTAAACAAAACAAATGTATTTTCTGTCCACTACCAGAAAACTCCAGATATAAACCATCAACTTTATAGATGGATTATAATTTAGTTACTTTTATAACAATCAATAATTTAATACATTCAAGATACTTAATTTAATCAGGGAAGTCTTTTCTCTATTAACATGGACTGGCCCTAATGATGGGGAAATTGGGTTGTAAGCCATAAAGATGAGAGTTCTTTTGAAAAAGAAAAATAAATTGATGATCTTTGAAATTTTCATTAGATAAAAATGTGATAATTCTAATATAATCTAATGAAATACCTGCATTAATTTAGTTGGGCTTTTCTTCATAAAGAGACGTACAGTCTGCTCCTTGATAAGTATTTCATTTAATATTCTGCAATAACAGGCACTGAAGAAGCTAGAGGGCTGCAAATACAAAAAAAAAAAAAAATGAAGCAGGTCCTGTCCTCAAAGTACTGTCCCGTTTCACAAGACTGATATAGAAAACAATAGAAATGAGAACTTTTTATTATAAATAAACTTTATTTCTATTCTAACTAAAAGTTTTAATATTCTATATTAGCATATATTCAAAGAGAAATAAGCAAGTTATTATTAAATTTAGTCCAACAGCAAGTTATTTTGATGTTAAAAAAAACACTACAAAGATAGGAAGACTCCAGCTAATGACGAACTTAATTGTTGAGCAGAGAACTTTAGATTTAATTATAGAAATAATAGGTGGTCACTGGAATTCTTGAACAAGTGGGAAATATAATAGTATGGTTAGACTTTACTTTGAAAAATCTGTATTTGATAGAAATTGCCAGCTGAATGAAAGATGATTTGGAATGAAGAGAGAATTGAGGCCATAAAATCATTTAAATTAGAAGTTTGTTGAAATCCAAACCAAATGATGAATACTTCAACTAGGGGGGATGATTTTATGAATGGAGAGGAGATATATGTGAGAGATATTGTGAAAGGAAAAAAACACTTTAGCAATAGATTAGACATATGGGATAAGTGAGAGTGAGGAATGAGGAGGATAGCATTGAGAATGGAAACCTGCATAACTAGGAAAATGATTGTGCTTTTAATGGTAATGAAGAAGTTCTGAAGGGGAAAAGGTTTATAAAAAAAAGATAAGTTCATTTTGACTAGTTGCCTTGATGATTGATTGTTAGTTTGAGATTACTAAAACACTGAACAACTTTCTAAATGTTGTCGAAACTGATTTCTACATCTTTTAAAAGCTGATTTCTGCACATTTTCTGTAGCCACTGAAACGTACATCCATACCCAAACACCCATATACACACACACAAACATATGTGAGTATATACATACAAATGTACACATATAATTATGTTCACACAAACTACAAAAAAAAAACTATATATGCATTTATATGCAAAATATATTTAAGTACTAAAATTTTTAACTTTCCAGTTCAGTTGTATATCATCATCTAAGCAATCCCTAGCTGCTTTCAACGTTCTATGTGAATGCTTATATGGGTTGATATTGCACTGATATATATCTCATGGAGAAGGTTATGCTGTATTGGGGGACTAACCATAACTAATATAATGACATCTACCAAGAGAAACATTTGAAGAACTGTATCATTAATAGGAACCTTTCATGTGTTTGTACTGGGTCAGAGCATCTTCAGTGACTGTCAGGGAATGTATAAAATGTGAGTGTTAACTGATATCTCAGAGTTTTTGATATGATTCTGTAAAATATTTTAAGTGAGTCACTTTATATGCATACCAGATGAAATATGCTATGTAGCATGTTTTACGAACCCTAAAAAAATAGCTATGAATATGTTATGCTCCATATGAATCAGAAAAAACATCTTGAATAGTATTCATAATATAAGTGGGAGCAAGACAATAATATAACTTTTCTGAGTATTTGTATTCCTTAAAATTGTTGAAATGAAAATAATTATTTAGAAAATAGAGCAATAAGGTCTTTTCTGAATAATATTCATCATTTTATATCAATAATCTAAAACTATAAAATAAAGTGATGGCTTCATACTTGTGTTCTGGTTTTATTATGTTTAGAAATGACTGTGACAGAAAATATGCACTGCCATGTATAGGGGTAATGATCAGAGATCTGGACTAGTTGTTAAAATTTTATGCTTTTAAAATCTTCAATCAGTACATAATTGTCTTCAGTGTCTCCTCAACATCTTAACATGCCAAAAACTAAATACCAAATTCTACTTGCAATATCTAGAAGATTAGAGGAGAAAAGGGTATAGCTGGTGCATATAAACTATATCTCTTTTCTTACCTAGATGATAAACATAAATTTTCATTTACTAATTTTCCGAAGAGTGAATTTCAATTCCATTTTATCCTATAATTACATGGTTCAATTCTGCTTCTAGCAACCCATATCTAATGATAGCATTTCATTAGATCAAAATAGTTTAAGGGTCCCATATTATTCATCTTAATGAAATGCTTTCCCAGTCTGGTGGCATGCGAATCAGTGAGATATAGATCCATGGGAATCCAGCTAGTTATTTTCAATAAATAAATATTGATGTTGAGGTTATCAACAAAGTATTTAATATGCTGCTTAATATTTTAAAATATATTAATAGGTTCTATTATAAAATTAAACTGAGTAAAATGCAATTGATTATTGTCCCTTTACCTTTTATACCTTAAAAATAATAATCAATAGTTTTAATCAAGCATATTTCATCTAAGCATAATATAAAAATAAAGTCCATAATAAAATGTTCAAAATTATTTTGAAAATGTAACTTTCTATTATGATTTTTTAAATAATAAATCATCTGAATGCTATAAATATTTTCACAGTGTACTGAATAGTTGTATTGAGAAATGGCAAAAGAATTAAGAATGCAATGTATATACAAAGTGCCAGAGAAGAATATATATCTTTAAAGATTACTGCATTTTGAAATTTTCTTAGCACTAAACAAATTTCTGACTCCTATGAAAAAAATAACTGTACGGTAAAGCAAAAAGTTCTAAATGCATCTGTATTATGTCACTATGTATTTATATGTATTTTCTTTTTACCCACCACTGAGACCAAGCTACAAATTCAGAAACCATTTAAAAACATAAATAAAGAAAATGGGCTCTAAGGGAACACCAGCTTATCTCCAGTGAATATTTTATGCACTCCTTGAGTAAGATATCCATATTTTTTCAAATGGTTATCTAAAATTGATTTACTTAATCTTTGAACACTTAAAATACACGTGAAGAATATATATTTTTTTGAGGCAAATAGGGTTAAGTGGCTTGCCCATGACCACACAGCTAGGTAATTATTAAGTGTCTGAGGCTGGATTTGAACTCCAGTACTCCTGATTCCAGGGCCAGTGCTCTATCCACTGCACCAACTAGCTGCCCCAATATACCTTTTATTGTCAGTGATTTATTTGTAAATGATCATATTAAATGTCTTAATTACTGGGTGACCTACCATGCAATAAACATTTTGAATAAATTGAATGAAATGAAAATAATCATGTATCTCTTACACAGATTTTAAAATAATAACTAGAAGGAGAATATAGTTCCTAAAGATGACATCTTTGCTGACAAAAGATTGAGTGATTGATCTAATTTTATTTCTGATTTCCTATTAAATATCAGTTTTTTGATTAGATTTTTTCCTGTGTGTATGTGTGGTTGTATAGTATAGTGATGTGTATGTATATATGAATGTATACACATATAAATATATTTATTAATCTTTTATGTACTTGTACAGTATCTCTAATCCTGGTGTGATGCCTCATGGGTAACATTAAAGTGAATCCATACTCTTTAAGGTTATTCAAGTATATTTATTCACTATTATATATTTATTCACTGTATCAGGGAACACTTACCAAGCTTTGAAGTTTTCAAGTAAGATTCTGTGACTATATATTTATAGTCTGAGAAATGACATAGATAGTGTCATTATAGGATTAGAAGCAGTTAGTTTTTAGAAATCTTAACCCTGTTTGCCTTGGAAAAAAAATCTAAAAAAAAGAAATTCATAGAAGAGTTATTCTCTATATTTGTAGAAGAGTACATAATAAACCAATGAAATTTCAAGTCACTGAAATATTGAAAAATATTCTATTTCATGGCTTGAAGTCTTCTCTAGGTAAACACATAGCTCATTTGTTACCAGAGTGGTGAGAATTTGGGGATGATATGGAATTTTGTTTTCTGCTATCTGCTTATCTCTATTTCTTGCTGCTTCACTAACTTCCTATCTCTATCTCAGTGACTGTTACTCAACAAATGATGATGTAGACTTTTGTCTTCTGTGGTAAATATTTGACTGATTAGAATTTCTAATCCACAGCCAATGAGTTAGTATGGTCATTTTTTTATGTGGCTGATGACAGAGGAGTACTGTTGATTTAGATTATTTGTAAAGTGGTTTTTAGGTGAAGAACATGTAAGACTTCAAAATGAAATGAGACATATAAAACACTATTGTCAAAAATATTCACTCTTTTTCTTCCATTAGAGTGCTAATCATATTGAATTGCAGAAGTTTATACTCCCCTTTCCCTGCAAATAGCATTCTACAGGAGGAGAAAATGAACCATTGTATGTATATGTGTAAGTAGAAAGAAACAGATGTTTGAATGTGTGTGTGTGTGTGTGTGTGTGTGTGTGTGTGTGTGAGAGAGAGAGAGAGAGAGAGAGAGACAGACAGACAGACAGAGACAGAGAGAGAGAGAGAGAGAGAGAGAGAGAGAGAGACAGAGAGAGAGAGAGAAGAGGGAGAGAGAGAGAGAGAGAGAGAGAGAGAGAGAGAGAGAGAGAGAGAGAGAGAGAAGATACTCTTTCTGCTTCAGAAAGGTAATGTAGAACACTTTTTTTTCTAATTCTTGATTCTTGAAATCAGCAGCCATTCAGTGTTGGTGCTTCTTAATACTAATTGAATAACCCCCCCCCCCTTCCATTGTTCTATCAAACATTTGCTTGTCCTCTTTTATTTGTGTAACATTTGAAGATTTCTTTACAATAATACTGGGTAGCAGATTGAATAATAGGAGGCTCAGACCAGGATCTAAGGAAAAACAAAAAAGGAGGGTATTTTAATATTTTTAACTAAGAGGAAGTAATGAATAGTGAAAACAAAGCAACTTGACCTTCTGACCCTGGAGAAGTAACTTAGCTATAAAGACTTCTAGCCATCTCTCAACATTATGAATGACAGAAAAGGTTCCTAATTACATTCATAAAAGGAGTTTTCTCACTGAGGAGTTCCTTTATCCAGTAAATTTATAAATTCAGTCCCTATCCCTAACATTCAGCTAAAACTAAGAGAAGAAATAGGTTGAACTGGATAAATGAATAAATCTGTGAGTTAATTCTTCAAATAAGGACATCAAATCTAAAACAAAACTCCTCAGTGACCAAAAAAAAAAGCAAAAGAAGCAAGTTTGTGTTCTATTCAAAACTTTTTAGGTTGAATTGAGTATTACATTTAGTCTGCAGGTGATTTAGATTCATTAACTTTTTTTTTAGGTTTTTGCAAGGCAAATAGGGTTAAGTGGCTTGCCCAATGCCATGCAGCTGTCTGAGGTCAGATTTGAACCCAGGTACTCCTGACTCCAGGGCCCATGCTCTATCCACTGCCACCTAGCTGCCCCTAAATTCATTAGCTTTCAAATGTAGACCTCTATTTGCATTCTTTGGGTGTCTGATATACTGTGGTCTAACACAGACTTCACTATATTTAGAATGACAAAAACCCAGTACAAGGAAATGTAGAGCTCAGGAAATAGAAAAGTAAAGCAATTTTATTGAGAAGGGATTGTCATAAAATGTAGAGCATTCAGGGAAAATGATGGAAACCATTCCATTGAGCCCCCCCCAAGGGTAGTTGGTTACCCTTTAGCAATGGGGAACTTTCTCTCAAACCAGTAAATTCTAGTGGATTTTTACATGTTTTTATTTGAATCTAAAAGAATGATACCTTGGGTCTAAGGAATTAGGAGCCTGGACATTAGGGATAAGTGCTGATTCATACAAGAGGGTGGAAGGAAGACTCCTGGGAAATTGGAGGTCAGTTAATATTCAAATTTCCCTGAGTGGGAAAAGGCATAATAGACCATTCTGCTAGTTCTGCTCTGACTGAATAACTCAACTTCTTTGTCAAATATTTTGAGCATCCTTAGGGCTTCTCTGTCTAGTGGACTAAGAAGACTACAATATTCCTCACAAAACTTCACTTTGATATATAGTTCTCAAGGAAAAAGTCAAGTTCATGTAGTACTTGTAGGTTTGTTGACACATTTCCTTTATCATAACAAGCTCTGTGGATTAGATAGTTGGTTTAGTCATTTTTCACTTGTGATTTAACAAGAATTTTTGAATTCACATCTTCCTGACTTCTGGCCTGGGTCACTTAGGTGTATGGCTCTGGGCAAATCACTTAACCCTGTTTGCCTCACTTCCTTATCTCTAAAGTGACCTGGAGAAGGAATTGGCAAGCCATATAAGTATCTTTGCCAAAAAAGCTCCAAATAAAGAGGTGTCAAAAATTCACAAACTCTTCAAGTTTAAATGTGCTGGGAGGAATAAAACATAGTGTGAAAACTTCAGAATACTAATTTTACATTATGTCTCCTCCATATTCTGAAGAGAAAAAAAAAAATACTTGGCCTAATCTTTCCAGCTAGGAGCCATCCTCCTCTCCTCTATATTTTACAGAACTCATTATCTGTAAATTACATTAATAATTAATCATTCAATGCCCTGTGATATCTCTTTTTTTCTATCTTGAACTAATCTTTAAATATCTATTATTTTTCTCTTTCATATGTCTCTTCCTTAGTCTGTAAACTTATAGGGGAACTGGATTGCTATGCTAGACATATATTAGGAGCTTAATAAATATTTATTAATTTGATTTTTATCTACATGATTAAATGATGTGAGAGTAGTACAACTAAAGAAACCCATTTGTGAATTCACCACTACATTTGGTTTATTTTAAAAAATCTAAAAACCAAGAAAAGAAACTATTATTATCTTTGGAAATGCAATCTTTTTTTTCCAGGATCAAAATAATAAAGATTTTTCATCATGTTTTTGCTCATATTATTTAAATACACAATCACTGCTGTTGTAATTCATAGACCAAAGCATCTCTAGCCTCACGTAGAACAAGTTCATATCTTATAGGTTTCTCAGTAATTATACTTTTCGACTTGTAACTTCTGTTCCAAGTTATTCCCTAGGAATATTTGAATTTGGCTTGTATTCAACTCTCCCTTTATGGGACTAATTTTCCTTCTGCTAGCAATGGTGGCTACCAAATAATAGAGCAATATATAAAATGATAAATAAGGAATAGAAAATTATAATGTAATATATCATATCACCCATCCACCTATCACCTCATTAAGTCCCATTATCTCTCCTGAAGTCCAGATGCTGCTTTCCAGAATAGTTAGTGACATCAATGAGTCCCAGTAGTCCAGGGGCATTGCTATTGTGGGCTAGTGGGGTTATGGATTTTATCCTAGCTCCAGGTTTTTAATACCATATTTATCTACCAGTTCGCCACTTTCCAAAGCAACATGCATTTCCAGTCCTGGATCAAACACTTCTGTTTGTTGTTCCTCTTAAAGTTCATTTTGTAATTTGTTCCAACTAACTTCAGGTATTTGACCCTTTGGTCTCCATCAGCTGCCTCAGGACTTTTGCTTCTCTTATACTTAGAAGATTTTGGTTATTTCATGCCCTCTATCCCCAAAAGACCTTGCTTTTCTTCTCCTTTGTAAACATTATGAAAAAGCAAGTCCTTTCCTTTTCAGGGTCTATTATCTTGTGGATTGTAAAAAGGAAAAGGAAAAATTCATTTGTCTGAAGCTATCTTTCATGTATCTTTACTTTGATATTTTGATCCTCTGAATGATCAACAGTTGCATCATCAGTAACACTCCTTTCATTGAAGCAGACTATCAACCATCATAATCTCTTTTGGGTTACCAGGAGTCAGAAACAAAACTTTTTGCCAGTCACAGAGTTTATGAGAAGGGTTAAACATTAGTTATTTCACCTATCTCACAGTTCTCTGAATCTGTCTTGGCAAACCTCTAATGTTTAGAGGGTTACTGGTGTGAAATGATATAATGGTGACATTTAAAATGAGATGTACAATAAAAATATCCACGAAGAAATTAAGGGAAAGTTGTGCAAATTTCAATTTACAGAGTCCTGAAAAATTGCATTTTTGAAGACCATTTCTGAATTGAATGGATGAATATGATTTAGTGCATACATCATGAGATTTTACTAATTTATTTATTAGTGCCCCTTTCAAAGAAGTGATAATGATATGCTTACACTTAAGGTAATTAGAATGCTTTCTTAGCCACAGAAATTGCTTAGCAAATTATATAACATTATACTGTACCTTTAATGTTTTCATCCTTTACACTAATGAGCAGCATGATTCATTTTGCCTCAGGTTATTATCTTCTTCTTACAAAGCCTGGGCTTTTATGTTTGGGCATGATGCAAAGTCATCACAGCCAGTAGTTCACTTTGCTCCACCTGGATTGTGTCAGGTTGACAGATGACTAATGAACACTAAATATTTTCTAAATACTTTGCATCAGTTATTTCCTATGCCCACAATTTCAAATAAAGAAAACAAAACAATTCTCTTAGAATTAATGCTTCATTCTTTTGCAGGTTGCTGAACCTCCTTCCATAAGCACATGAGTCTTTTGCACATATTCTAAGTCTTGGAAATTTAGAATCTCTTTATTTGGCAATAGACTTGACAGATTGTTGGTAGAAATAAGGATGTTCTTCTTTGAAATAGAAAATTTGCACTTATTAAATCTAGAGAAAAGTAAAGGGAGGAGATTGGTGGTGTGGTGAATAGAGTGCCAGGTTTGAAGTGAGGAAGACACCTTCCTGTATTCAGATTTGGCCTCAGACACTTATTAGTTGTGTGAAAACCTGGGCAAATCATAAAATTTTTTTACCTCAGTTTCCTCATCCACAAAATAAAATGGAGATGGAAATGTCAAACTACTCCAATATTTTTATCAACAAAAGTACAAATGGGGTCATAAATTAAAAACAACTGAAAAATAACCACAAAAGAGAAGTATATATAAATAATATGTAGATGTGTATGTAGATATAAATAATATGTATATGTGAATTAATTTAGGTGGATTTTATTTATTTTTAATTGATATTTTTCCAGATAATGTTATAAAAATTTTTCAATATTCATTCATTTGTATATGCATATTTTAGGTTACATGATTTCCTTCTACCCTCCCTTCTTCCACCAATAGCAAATAGTCAGATTAATATTGTGCATTAACATTTGTGTTAAAACTGTTTAGAGATTAGTCATTTTTGGTATGATGAATTAGGATTAAGGAAAAGAAATTCATAAAAGAAAATTTAATTTTTTTAAGTGAATGTAGTGTTCATCAGTTCTAAAAGGGTTTTGTGTTTTCTTTGTTTTTCTTCCTCTGGATGGGTATAGCATTGTCCATAGCCAGTCTAAAAAGGTTGTCCTAAATCTCTGAATTGTTGAGAAGAGCTGTATCCATCAAGGTTGATCAACTAAGAATGTTATTATTAATGTGTAGAGTGTTCTCTTGGTTCTACCCCCTTCCCTCAGAATCAGATCCTGTAATTCGTTCCAGGCTTTTCTAGAGTCTGACTATTTATGTTTTCTTAGAGCAATAGTATTTTATAATATTCATAGATCATAACTTAATGGACACCCTCTCATTTAGGTCAATTTATAGGTCAATAACTAAAAAATAAATGTTTTTCATGAACAAAATAGGAATTAGCTCAAAACAAGTAGCTTCATTCTTTAGGTTTGTTATCACTAATCATTACTACTAGTAATTCATAATTCACATTCAAATTATGGCAGGTCTGATTAAAATTCCTGAGAGACTCCACATTGACATAAGTAATGAGAAGATCAGGAATAAAAGTAGAAGTTATAAAGGGGAGAGAACATTTCTTCTAGAAGATAAAACAAAGCAGTAGTATTAACTATCTCATCAGATCTTTTCTTGGTAAATGCTACTAAAATTGCTGCAAATTTTCAGTGAACTGTGTCTGAACCTTTGTGCCTCAATATTCTGTACCCATGAGAGAGAGAAAAAATAATATAAAACTAAACAGCAGTCAAAAAACCAGCAGACATTAGAGGGCTTATCTTATCTATAATGTTGAAACTGACCTAAAAATCTTGGTGCAATTGTATTCATTGTTTTTTGGTATCATTTTTCAGGTACCATCCAATCGCTAGCTTGACAAATGTTTCCATGTCTTTATCAAATTAAACCTTTTATTAAAAATTATCTAACAGTTATCTTCTTGATAAATTAAAAGACCTCTATCTTTATTCTCTGTCTATACAGAAACACCTCTTTAATTATACAAGGGCTAAGAATCAGAGTATTGAAATGGAGGGCTGTGACACACACTTGGAGCACATGCTGCCAAATTCTGTCCTATCAAGTTGAGATTTGACTTTGGCATAGTTTTGATTTAAATTGTTATTTTTCCCATAGTTCTTTCCCTCAAAGTTTCCAACTAAAGCAATATTTATTTTTATTTACACAACCTTCATTTTCTACCAATTATTCCAATATAGTGTGATTAAAAGAACACTAAAGAGACCTGGTCTCAAATCTTAGCTTTAATACATAAATCTGCATCATAATGAGAAAAAAAATCACCTAACCTCTTTCTGCTTTAGTGTACTCATGAATCTTCTTCTCTTCTCCATTGCTTCTTGATTGATACATAGGACTAAATAAGTGCAATCGGTTCATTCCTAAAATTAGGCTTCAGGCTTCAGGTTTGACTCTTGGAATAAGCCATGAAGCTGATAGCTGTTAGCAAAAGTTGGAGAAAACATCTTAGACCAACTGAAAGGAAAGAATGCCTAGTAATTTTGTGGTACCCTTGGGGATTGAATTGAATTTGGAAATTTTTGTTGGGATTAGAAATTGGAGAGTTTAAAATTAGAAAATATCCAAAAGAATCACAGTTCATATATTATTTTTAGAACATCTTCATTAGGTATATAGAGTTTTGTTTTGTTTTGTATAAGTTAAGTACAATTAAATCAGTCATGAGATAAAGAAGCCATTCAAAATGGTAGAAAAAATGGAAGGAAAATGCTAACATAACAGAAGTACTCATGGGAAATAATGAGTGTCAATATTTCTGCAAATTAATTGGTTGCTTAGGTCTGAAATTATTAAGAATTTTCAAAAATCACTAATACTGCCTAATCCACCAAATTCACACAATCCTCAATTACCAATTCTAATTGGCAATTACAATTTATTCCAATAATTAATTCTAAGTCATCTCTAGAGGCATGAGACTCATACTATTTTTTCTCTGTTTATAACCATTCACATGAAATATTTTCTTAATCTTCAATTCATTTGTTTGCTCAAGTTTTTCCTAACCAAAGAAATATTTTTGAATTACCTGATGTCTGTTGAGCAATCTTATTATTATTGTTGCAGATACCTTATCAAGAGAAAGAACAAATTGCCCCTAAGTAGTTTGCAACCTATTTAGAGAGGCCAAAAATAAACCCAGAGATTAGGAAGTATATATGATCATGTTGCACATATTTACATTTATTAGTAAAGTGTGTATCCCATGAATTCTCCAAAATATCAAGGCAAACTTGACCAGAGAATTGTAATGGGCGAAAGGAAGAAGGAAAGAAAGCTAAGATAGAGTATGGTGTAAGATAGAAGAAAGGGAGAAAGGATCAGAAAGAGACAGAAAAAGATTAAGAGTTATACAGAGACAGAGAAAAAAGATTTTGCATGTGTGTATGATTATGGTGGAAGGGAGTAGTGGAAAGTGAAGAATTTTTTATTATTATTTCTTTATATCTGTGTAGGATTTCCTCTTAATTCGAACTTAGGTATTTGTTGAGGTTATTTTTAAGATTTTAGGATTACAGACTATTGACATCTTCATTACTTTTTCATCCTTATCAAGTTATTTTTGCTAAATATCCAAGATATCACTTTCCAACAAGCAAAAGTTATTCAAATTAATGTTAAGGAACAGAAATCAAACTATCTAATACTGTGAGGAGTTATCTGAGAGTATGGTCAGATAGAGCTGAAAAGAAAATATTGCTCTGGGGCGGCTAGGTGGTGTAGTGGATAAAGCACTGACCTTGGAGTCAGGAGTACCTGGGTTCAAATCCAGTCTCAGACACTTAATAATTACCTAGCTGTGTGGCCTTGGGCCAGGGCCACTTAACCCTATTTGCCTTGCAAAAACCTGAAATATATTTATTGTTCTTTTCTAACTGTAAAAAGAAGCCTTCTTATCAGTACTTTTTAACATCATAGAGTGCATGATCTCAATATATTTAGGGTATTGTGATGTTTAACAGCATGATTTTTTTCTATGAATTACAAATTCATGTAGGTTCATCGTAAATGAAAATGTGTAGTAGGTACCTCTAACTCATTGTATTCTGGACACAATTCCCAGCAAAGAAAAACAAACTAAAAGGATAAATATCACTGTTTTTAATAGAAATAGTTCATGCATTTGCTGGTCACTTGGCTTTACCAGTTTTTTTATCTGTTGTTTCAGGAGACTGACTAAAATTGAATATTAGTGAAAATACATTCATCTAGAATCAGTTCATTTTAGATTGGGATAATGAAGAAAATGTATTATATCTAAATTATTATGTTGATTTTGAATTTCATGTAAGATCTACACTGGTGCAGTCAAGCAGTAGAAGCATCCTTCAAATAATCATAAAGTACAAATTATCCTGTTCTTTAACATGAATGTGCATGCAGTTAGGTTTTTATTATCCAACCTAAAGATATTTTAAAATTAATAAATAGTCATTATTAACAAGAATTTGGCTATCAATATGGATTTCTCAAATTGAGAACACTGGGAAAAGTTTGGTTTTTATCTGTGGTTGTGAAAACACAACCTAATTTTAATGACAATATACTAAAAGTTCATTAATAAAAGGATAGTAAAGGTCCCAAAATAAGAATAAAATGATCCAAATGATCTATATCTCTACATTTTCTGCTTTCCAGAGTAGTAAATCAATTGGACATGATAATTATGTAAAAATAATAGTAGATGATGAAGATGATGATGATAATAATAATAATAATAGTTTAATGTTACTTATGGCATATCTGACACTTTGTTAAAGGCTTTAAAATTTTTATTTTATTTTATTTTCCCTACAACCCTAGGAGAAGGTCATTTAACCCATATTGGTCTCAGTTATCCATCTGCAAAATAGGGGCACACTGGATAAAGAAATAGAAAACCACTCCAATAATTTTGATAGGAAAACCCAACAAGTAATTCTCTGGGAACTGAAAGAGTCTGACACAAATGCAAAACAACAACAAATCCAACAGTAGAGAGAACTCTTTAAAGTAAAGAACTATCTCTTTCAGTGAAAAAGAGAACCAGCTGGAAAGAGAATCCAAATTTTTGGAAGATATAATCTATTTAACAGATGACAAAATGGAGACAAATAGATATTTGCCCATGGTCAGCCAGCCAGTAGAACATCTGAAGCTAGATTTTAAATCATGTCTCACTGGTATCCTATTTTGTGCCAACTAGCTGCTCCAATATGCTTTGAATGTTTTGCATCCTAATAAAAAACAAAGGTTCCCAATGAAACTAATTATAAACAAATTTTGTTGAAGTCAAGAAGACAAAAATGTTTCACATTAATTTGCTTTAATAATTAGTATTACTGAAAGTCAGAACTGTTTAACCTCTATTTTTAAAAAAAAACAAATTTCTTGATGTATTATAAGATCAATAGACATCAAATGCAATGTTTCATATCTTAACTACATAAAATTTCTATGTAAAATATCTCAACAATGTGATATTGATCATGAACTATGAAGAAAACATTAAATCTGCAATACTATTTACTTAAGTTAGAAATAATTCATTTCAGAAAAGGTTGCTTTACTAGTATTCAATTTTTTGGTGTTAATGTTTAAACTCTCATTCTTCAATTGTACATAATGACTCCATCTCAATCGTACCATGTTGCTAAAAACAGTAGTTTCTTTAAAATCGGATTTTCAGCATTTCTTTAAAATAAAAGAATTCACAGCATTTCAAACAAATCTCTAACTCATGCATGTACTGATTTCACTTGTTCCAGATAGTGGTTGGAGTATATTAATTTTCCTTCTGTCATTAGACAGTCTGTGTGTCATGTGAAAAGCATCCTCATACATTATAAGGAACTTTAAATCTTGAGTGACCTAATATATGAGTGACCTGTTATTTAGAAATTATGAAGCCTTCACCAATTTATGGCTTTAATGGGTTAATGTATAAAAATTTAGAGAAGTGTTTATGTTTTTGTTCCTTTAAGAAGTATTAAGAATTTCCTCAATTGGTTTGATTGAATTGTGGGGTGGCTAATAATTGACAATTTAAAGGATTCAAAAGCAAGCTATCCAGACAAGAGAAAGGGCAACCAGATAGCACAGTGGATAAAAGAATGTCCTATATTCTTGAAGATCTGAGTTTAAATTAGACCTCAGACACTAACTAGCTGTGCAACTCTGGAGAAATCACTTAAACCCTATTGGTCTCAGTTGTTCATCTGCAAAATGGAGACACACTGGATAAAGAAACAGAAAACCACTCCAATAAATTTGACAAGAACACCCAAGAAATAATTCTCAGGGTACAGAAAGAGTCTGACACAACTGAAAAACAAAAAGAAATCCATAAGTAGGAATATCTCTCTAAAGAACCATTCCTTTCATTACAAAAGGATGCCAACTATGGAAGAAGTATCCAACTTTTTAGAGGAAATAATCTCTTTGCTCTTTACTCTCTTTTTCTTCCTCCACTGGCAATGAATCCTATAGTGGAGTAGCTTCCCTAGAACCAGACATTGAACTCAGTGACTATCCAAAAATTTACTCCTAGCAACCCAAGGTTGAACTAAAGTAAATTAGAAGTAAAGTAGACCCAAGAAGCCCTGGGGAACCCTTTGGGATATCACATCTAAAGAGAGCATCAGCAGCAGAAGAGAATAGAAAATGGTGGTTTGACTATGTATCTATGGCCACATATAGATATAACCTGTCCTGCAAACTAGATACTCCACAACATACTGTAAAATCTCATAAATCATGTATGTCTTCTTGGATTTTTAACTCTAGTTCACCAACCACCTCCTTGACTATTCTCCATGATGGAGCTTCACTTTTTTTTGCATAAGTAATTCTCTTCTTACTCTAAAAAAAAGTTGCTAAAGAAATCTTCTTTCTTAGTGATTGATGACCAAAGTCTAAAATTTGTAGTTACAAATGCAATAGCTGTAAGTCTCTTCTGAAGAAGAAAACAAACATTTAAAAGGCAGCTCTTTGCAAGACTCTGTGTTAAGTGATTTATAAATATCATCTTATTTGATATTTGCAACAATCCTTTAAAATAGTTGCTAATGTCATCCTTATTTTACAGGAGAAAACCAAAAGAGAATTGAAATAATTTACCCAAGATCACACAGAGAATAAATACCTGAGGCCAGATTTGACCTCACTTTTACATACCAAGTCCAGAGATCTACTCTACCTAGCTGCCTCTCCCTGTTGAGGAAATTCTATTAGCAGGTTCTCTCCTCAAAGACTTGATGAAAGCATGTGTCTATCTCTTACTAGCTTTGAAAGGAAGTGAATATCCACAATGTGCTCTGGTCTAAAAATCTAGGGAGAAAAGAATTGTTTTGTTTTGTTTTAAGTACAATCAGCTAATTTTTATAAATAAATGAGAAACTCCAATGACTAGAGATTATTTTTCTTTAATCTCATTCACCAAGCATCTTTGAAGCAGCTACAGTTAATGAGAATCAATCAGAGGTGATTCCTCAGCAAGTTGTCAATGAGCATTCTTATCTCCATTTAAAGTGACTTTCACATAGCTATAGAGAAAGATTCATGTACAAATTTCATAGTTGAAAGAGATGTCCTGCAAGAAAATCTATTTACATCTTATTCTTAATTAAATGTTGGTTTCACCAGAACATCAAGTCAAGGTACTTTGGGAAAAAGTAGTATTTTGTAGCAAAGGAAAAGAGATTTTCTGGAGTTTCTTGGATCAAAGAGACATATTAAAATACAAGCTTTTGGAATATTAATTTGGCGGGAAATACAGTTTAAGTGGTAGTTGATAGAGTGAAGCACAGACAATAATGTGGGACTTTTAAAATAGTCCAAGTAAGAAGTGAAAAGGGCCAGAGCTAGTGGGATGGCCAAATAGTATGTATTAGAAAGAGATGTAGACATAAATCAAGAATACTTGACAATTGGGGAGGCTAGGTGGCGTAGTGGATAAAGCACTGGCCTTGGAGTCAGGAGTACCTGGGTTCAAATCTAGTCTCAGACACTTAATAATTACCTAGCTGTGTGTCCTTGGGCAAGCCACTTAACCCCATTTGCCTTGCAAAAACCTAAAAAAACAACAACAAAACAAAACAAAAAAAGCATACTTGGCAATTGAATAGTTATGATGAGTGAATGAGAGTAAAAAGTTGAATATTAATGAAGATTGTAAATCTCAGTGAATAGAACAATAATTGTAATCTCAATAGCAATATGGAAATTATTCCTAGTTTTGGAGGGAAATATAATGCTTTCTTACTGAGTTTGAGATTCAGTAGTCAATTTTTGATGGTAAACTCGAGGCCCTAAGAGAAATGAATTTTGGATATATTATGGATCTTGGAGTTATCTTTCTAGTATTCCAGGCCATGGGAACAGAAGAGATCACCAAAAGTTGAAGTACATAGAGAGAAGAGACAAAAGTTCAAGTCAGAGCACAGAGTTAATCCCACTTATAGAATCAAGGAATGAATGATGAGTCTATCAAGGAAACTAAAGAAAGACTTAGGTAAGAAAACTATCAATAGATAAAATTATAGTGAAATCCAAGGGAACAAACAATATTAAGGAAAAGTCAGAACTACTCAATGATACTGAAAAATAAGTATGATTAGAGTTGAGAAAAGTCATTGTATTTTATCAGTAATCCTCAATGACCTTAGAGTTAACTGTTTCAATTGAGTAGTAGGGTTAGAAAATAGATTGCAAGTACTGAATTAGCTTACAGAATGAAACAATACTTTTCAAAGACAGCTATAATGGTCAGTAAGTCAAGGAAATATTGTTCAGTCAGCACTATTAAATTATTGCATCCCTATTTTACTATAAAATTTTCCCCTTAAGGTGACTTTAGAAAGAACATAATCAACACAAAATGCATACAATTCATTTTTAAAAACCATCAGGTGAACTACTAAAAGCTTGCTATTGATTAGGGAATTGATCTGAAGTGTTTGCCATTTCATACAGATACATTCCATGTTTTTTTTTTCTCCTTTCTCAGTCAGCACTTGGAGAGAAGAGAAATAACTTGTCTAAATTTCAAGTATTGACACAAAAAAGTAATACAGTTACAGTGCCCTAACAATTATTTCCTTAAATATTGGGTTTCATATCATTAAATCTATGCATGCATTTCTTTTCATTTGGAAAAACCTGTAAAATTTATATAGTTGGAATGAAGAATCAAGAATTTAAACATTACATTAATATGGATGTGTCATATCCTGATGATAAAGATGAGATTTATTTTTCCTATGTTACTGAATTTTGCTATTGTTTTCTATAGTTCCTTGACAGAAACTATTTTGCTTAGCATGCCATTTCTTTCATACTTTTTTAAAGTAATATGTTTTCATAAAAGGGATATTGTGATTACATCAGAAGTATAGAATAAATTTCATTCATTAAATTGCTATCTCAGGTATAGTAGGTTTAAAAACATTTTAAGAATCATGAAAGTATGTAGTAAAGAAAAATTTTTTTAAAGTGATAAACAATTTTCTTTTAAATATTTGTTTTAAGGGAATAATTGACTTTTATCCCACTATTATTATTTTGCAATGGTGTATTCTGAGCAGTTTAGGGCAAATAGGTAGTGCAGTGAATAGAGTGCCAGATTTAGAGTCAGGGAGTTTCATCTTTCTGAATTCAAATTGGATCACATACTATCAACATAGTACCTGTGTTTCCTTGAACACGTCCTTTAGCCTGTTTGCCACAGTTCTTCATCTGTAAAATGAACTGAAAAAGGAAGTCTGTCAAGAAAGCATTCTAATTCCATTGACTTCCTTGTTGCCTTTCTCACAAACCTAGTCTTCTGAAAGAAACTTTTCTCACCCTCTTCCTTCTTAAACAGATAGCTTCTTTCTGAGATCACCTTCTAACAATTGGACCAGGTATTCTTGGAGCATGGTTTGTGTGAAGTTCAGTAATATTTGGGTAGTCTGGAAAGTATGCTGGGGTGAGATTGTGAAGGGCTTTAATAACAAAAAACAGTTTTTATTTCCAAAAAAACAAGAGGGATTCATAGATATTGTTGTTTTTCCTTCATTTTCAAAGGGGATTATGACATCAGGGAAACAATGTTGTGATTCAAAAATGAATTGGATTTGAGTGAAGGGCATTGTGTTTTACTTTCTCCTCTGAAGGTATGCCCTCCAGTGACCAGATATGGATCAGAATGACTAGAGATGTTCCTGGATGCAGGGAAGACTTTGGTTATTTAGCAGAAAGATGGAAGTTCAAATCTAATCTCAGAAATTATTAGCATCGTCTATTTGGACAAGTCCCTCATCCTGTCTGGCTGTGCTTCCAGCTATAAAAAAGGGGATCATAATAGTACCCATTTGTCAAGGTTGTGTGTGACAAGCAAATGAAATAATATTTGTAGAGTGCTTAGCAAGGTGTCAGGCACAAAGCAGGTACTTTCACACCTAATAGATGCTTAATGATTATTTACTTTCCCTTTCTAATATTATCCCCTCCCTCCTTTAAAATGGGCTTCTCTTATCTCCACACCTAGTCTTTTGGATAATTCATTAACCACCATCCTCAAAGTCTTCCTTTTTATAATTTTCCATGTTTGGCAATTAGAAAGGAACCAAAGATATTCTTAATTATAAAGGAGATATAATCAGATAAGAACTTTAAGAAAGCAAATTCTGTGACACTTCTACTTAAATTAATCTTTTCCATATGACAAGAAACTCTTTAATAGAGATAGAAAAATAATAACAAAATTTATCTGGAAGAACAAAAGCTCTAGATTATCAAATGAATTAGTTAAAATGCAAAGGAAGTTGACATACCAGATCTAAAACTATATTATCAAATGACAATGATCAAAATTATTTTGTATTGGCTAAAAATTAGTGTGGGAGATTAGTGGAATTGGTTAGAGGTATAAAGCACAGTAGTAAATAACTATAAAAATCTACTATTTGATAAACCCAAAGACTTAAACTTCTGGAATAAGAACTCACTATGTGAAAAAAAACAGCTGGAAAAATTTAAAAATAGTATGCCAAAAATTAGACGTAGACCAATATCTCATATCCAATGTCAACATAAATTTAAAATGGATGTGTTACTTAGACATAAAGGGTGATACCATAATTCAGTTAGGAGAGCAAAGAATCATTTACCTGTCAGATCTATGGAGAGAAGAATTAATGACCAAACAAGAATTAGAGAATATTATGAAATGCAAAATGAATAATGTTGATTATATGAAATTGAAACGTTTTTTTCACAAATAAAATCAATGCAACCAAAGCTAGAAGGAAAGCAGAAAGCTGGCAAAAAAAAAATTTATAGCCAGTGTTTCTGATAATAACCTGATTTCTAAAATATATGGAAAACCAAATCAAATTTATGAGAATACAAATCATTCTTCAATTAATAAATGGTCAAAGATATGAACAGTTTTCAGATAAAAAAATCAAAGCCATCTATAGTTGTCAGAAAGTTTTCTGCTTTCCTTCTAATCTTTTTTGTATTGGTTTTGCTTAAGCAAAAAAAATTTGATTTAACAATTAAAATTGTCCATTTGCAATTCATAATCTATTGTCATGTGAAAAAATGCTCTAAATCACTATTAATTAGAGAAATGCAAATTAAAAGAATTCTGTGGAACCATATCACACATACCATAATGGTTAAGATGATAGAACAGTAAAATGATAAATGTTGGAGTGAATGTGAGAAAATTAGGACACTAAGGCATTGTTAGTGGAGTTATGAGATAATTCAGTCCTTATGGAGATAAATTTGGAATTATGATCAAAGGACTATAAAACTGTGCATACACACATACCTATATGTAGGATAAATTGAAGAGAAAAGAGATTTGAAGCAAGAAAGCCAGTTACAAATCTGTGGAAATAATATATGTGAAAATTGAACTAGGGTTCTAGCTTATTGAGTAAAAAGAAAGAGTCAAATCTTGTTATTGAGTTAAATCACCAAGCTCAGAAGAAAATTTAGGACTAGATCTAGATCTCGAATTCATTTGGGCAAGGATAATAGGTAAATAGCTGAGATCACCAAGATACAATTTTTGTAGACAGAGAAGAAAAGAAATTCCAGGCCAGATAACTTAAAATGAATGAGAATGCAACTAAAATAACTTGCATCTGTGGAAAGTTGCTACGTCCACTTAAAATTAAACTATTGAGGGGATTCTAGTAAGATGGTGAATAGGTTTTCCTTTACTAACAACCATAGACAGTTGCTTTGGGAATAGAGAAAGCTAGGATTGATCTTCACAGGAAGATGTTGATGCAAAAAAAAAAAAAAAAAACCCAAACTAAAATTAAAATGTGAGACTGAGGAAAAACTTAAAAAGAAAATAAAAACAATCCAAGCAAAATAAGAAAACTATGAAAAAAGGAAAAGGAGAATCATACTCTTTTTTATTATTCATTTATTCCCCCCTCCATCTACATGAATAAGCAAGTGTCAACACTACCAAAATTTTGAGTTCTAAACTCTCTCCCTTCTTCCCACCCCACTCACTCTCATTGGGAAAGTAAATTACTTGGTGTGGGTTAAAAATGTGAACTCATGAAAATCATTTCTACAATAGTCATATTATAAAAGTAAACATAACTCCCCCCACAAAGAAAGAGAAACCTCTAGAAAAATAAAATGAAAATAAAAATATGTTTCAATCTGTATTCAGAAACCATCAGCTCTGTCTTTGGGATGGATAACATTCTTTACCATAAGTCCATCAGAGAAATTTTTCCCCCACAGTTGCTATTGCTAGCTGTATTTCCCTTCATCCTATTACCCCCACCCTCATATATTCTATTCTCTCTCTCTCTCTCTCTCTCTCTCTCTCTCTCTCTCTCTCTCTCTCTCTCTCCTTTCACCCTGTACCTCCTCATAAGTGTATTGCATCTGGTACACTCTCCCACAGTCTTCCACTCTCTTCTGTCCCCTATACCAAACCTTCCCCTCTCTCTATCCCTTTCTCTCCTCTTTTTCTCTACAGTAAGATAAATTTCTATACCCAATTGTGTGGTGTATGTTACTCTCTCTGAGTCTCTTCTGATGAGAGTAAGGCTCACTTACTCCCCCTTTCCTCCCACTCTTCCACTCCAAAGCATAAGCTTCTTCTTGCCTCTTCTATGTGAAATAACTTACCCCATTATACCTCTCCTTTACTTTCTCCCAGTATACTTCATTCTCCCCATTAGCTCCATCTTCTTAATACATTATACCTTCAAAATCAATTCCTTCCTGTGCTTTGTCTATGCATATATATATATGTGTCTGTGTGTGTGTGTGTATTCCTTCTAATTATCCTAATAAATAAGAAGGTTTGAAGGTTCATTTCTGTTTTTTATTTACCTTTTTTTAATGTTTCACTTGACTCTTGAAGATCAACTTTTAACTTCAATTCTGGTCATTTCATCAAGAAAGTTTGAAAGTCCCCTATTTCACTGAATGCCCATCTTGAATATGTTCAGTTTTGCTGGGTGGTTGATTCATGGTTGTAATCCAAGCTCTTTTGTCTTCTTTTTGTCTCTCTTGTATTCCGAGCCCCATGAGCCCTTAATGCAGAAGCTGCTAAATCTTGGGTTATCCTGCCTGTAGCTCTACAATATTTGAATTGTATCTTTCGGGAAACTTACAATATTTTCTCTTTGACATGGGAGTTTTGAAATTTGATGATAATATTCCTGGTAGTTTTCATTTTGAGATCTCTTTTAGGAGGTGATTGGTGGATGCTTTCAATTTCTATTTTATCCTCTGTTTCTAGAAAACCATGGTAGATTTCCTGAATAATTTCTTGGAAGGTGACGTTTAGACTCTTTTTTTGATCATGACTTTAAGGTAGTCCAGTAATTTTTAAATGATCTCTCATAGATCTATTTTCCACATCAGTTTTTTTTTCCAATGACATATTTCACACTTTATTTTAGTTTTTCGCTCTTTTGTCTTTATTTTATTGTTTCTTGATTTCTCACAAAGTCATCAGCTTCAGAGAACTTTTGTATCACCTTTTCCATCTAGCCAATTCTGCTTTTTAAGGCATTCTTCTCCTCAGTGATGTCTTTGGATTATTTTTTCAACTTGACCCATGCTGGTTTTTAAGGTGTTATTTTCTTCAATATTTTTTGTATCTCCTTCACCAAGCTGCTCACTTGGATTTTATATTTTTTTCTAATTGCTCTCATTTTTATTCCCAATTATTCTTCTTCCTACCTTGCTTTATTTTAAAAATCTTTTTTGAATTCTTCCATAGACTGAAACCAATTCATGTTTTTTTCTTGGAGTCTTTGGATATAGAAGCTTTGACTTTGCTATCTTCTGAGTGCTTATTTTGATCATCCATGGGAACAAAGTAATACTCTAAGATTATTTTTTTTCTTTTATTGTTTGCTCATTTCCCCAGCCCATGACTTGACTTGATTTTAACATTTTGTTAAGGCGGAGCTCTGTTTCTAAGGTGGAGGACATATCCCAAATCATTGATGTTTTTTGCAGCTGTTTTCAAAGTCGTCTCCCTGCATTGCAAATTCTTGATTCCTCCAAGGTCTTATGAGAGGCTAAGACTTCTTTCCTTCCCCTGTCATGTGGTCTGGGAATGGTCACAAGAAATTTCTGCCCTAAGGCTATGAGGAGCTTCCTGCTCCACTGCAGCCAGTGAACTGGAAACCTGGATCTGAGTATGGACAAAGGAAGAGAGTCCTGCTGCTGGTATAGTAAAGAGACCTCTGCATTCTTCCCCCAACACTCTTACTGTGCACTCTGGAAGCAGCAGAGTCTCCCCAGACCTCCTTCTGATCCCCTGAGACCAGGTCTACCCTGAGGCTTGTACTGGACTGGGCTCTGGTTTCACTCTGGTATGGCAGAGTTTTTCTGGGATGAGAGGTCTGGAAACTGTCACTGCTGCCATGGACCCAGAGCCCTGAAATATGTTCCTGGGTGACTAGAGCCAGTTCACTCTGGAGCTGCCAGGGCTATCCTGCAAATCTTTTCTAATCCCAGCATTCCCTCAGATATTCCACCTTGTTTTGCCATGGAAAATTGTTTCACTCAACCTTTTTGTGGTTCTGCCACTCTAGAATTTGATTAGAGTCATTATTTAAAGTCATTTGAAGTGGTTTGGGGGGGGAACTAGAGGGAGTTCTTCCATTTACTTCACCTTCTTGATTCTGCCCTCCCATCCAAAATCTTAAGGAAAATGACTCTGAAAATTAGAATTTAGCAAGGGAAAACCAGTAAAGTTATAATGGATGAAGGAATAATAAAATAGTATATAAAGAAAGGAAAAATATGAGAAATTGTGAAACACCTCACAAGAAAAACACCACATTTGGAGAACAGAACAAGAAGAGAAATCATAAGAATAATCAGACTACCTGAAAAAGTGTGATAATAATTAAAGAAAATTGTCCTGGAATTAAAGAAAATTGTCCTGAAAATGTTAGAAAGGGGAAAATAGAAATAGAAAAAATATTAAGAACAAAACAAAAAATATAATTCAAATATGGCAGAACAATAATTTCAATTACACAAGACCTAGCAGCAGTTACTTTAAAAAACCACAAATCTTGGAACACAACATATAGAAGAGCAAAAGAACTGGGGTTACTTCCAAAAATATCAGACCATGAAGTTAAATATAATGCTGAGTGACAAAAAAAAAAAAAATGAACATTCAACAAAATCCCAGAATTTTAGATTTCTGATGCAAAAAAGAATTGAACTTAATAGAGAATTTGACATAAAAGAATAAGAGGAAATATAAGGTAAATATAACTAAAAAAGTTTTTTAAATTCAGAAATAAATAAGAGGAGAGAAGAAAAGAGAAGAGAATAGAGAAGATAATGAGTTAGAGGGTAATGAAATAGGATAAACAACATATATAAGAGTGTGAAAGGGAAGAATTCTTTGAATAGTACTTGATTAAGAATTAGGAGCACAAGGTAGTAAGAAGAAGTAAAGTAGAGACATGAGAAGAGGTTGTCACTTTCAGAAAATGTCATAAAAATGATGAATGCATATAAATCAAATATAAATCTATGAGTATATATGTGTGTATGTGTGTGTTTGTGTATGTGTTCAAGTGTGTATGTGTATGTATACATATAATGCCTATATGTATTGGTGTATATATATATATATATATATTAATATTTGTGTGTATATATGTATATATGTATGTATGTGTTTGTATGCATGTATATCCATGCTTGAATTTAGCCAATTTGTGAGGGGTGGGAAGGGAAAAAAAACTAAAGAGTACGTGGAGGGGAGGCTAGGTGGCGTAGTGGATAAAGCACCAGCTTTGGAGTCAGGAGTACCTGGGTTCAAATCTGGTCTCAGAAACTTAATAATTACCTAGCTGTGTGGCCTTGGGCAAGCCACTTAACCCCATTTGCCTTGCAAAAAAAAAAAACCTAAAAAAAAAGAGTACATGGAGAACAGAAGACAATCTATAAGGAAACAAAGAAAAGATGGACAATTTTGAACACTGTGTTATATTTATTCTATAGGGTTTATTGAAGTGGAAATTTAATTTTTTATACTATTAATCCTTTCCTCTTACTCATGTGACTTTTTTATTTTCCAAAAGAAAAAGCAGATTAAAAATGAAAAAAGTGAAACTACAGAGTAAATGTTAATAAATCCTTGTGGTTGTTGTAAAAAATGTGCTAGCCACTTTTTCATCTCGTTTGAGGTTTTCCTGGCAAAGATACTGAAGGGGTTTAGCATTTCCTTCTCTGTCTATTTTATAGATAAGGAAACTGAGGCTCACAGGGTAAAGTGATCTCCTCAGTGTCACAGAGCTAGTTGAGTTTAAGGCTGGATTTGATTCTCAAAGATGAGTCCACCTGACTAAATGCTGCAGTTTATCCACTGTTTTACCTAGCTGCCCTGGTGCGTCCTTAGATTTTTTTTAATTTTAGCTAATTTAATATAAATAAGTAGGTTTTATCCAACTGATTCCCTGAAGTATCACTGGGCTCTCTCTGCCTGTCAAAGAAAATCAAAATCCAATGTAAACACTATGATTCAGCAAAGTCTAAAGAGTACTTACACACACACACACACACACACACACACACACACACAGACATACAAACAAACCATCACCACCACCACCACCACCACACTTTCTGTAGAATTATGCACACTGGTCTTATCTCCAATGCTAATTCCCTTTAATAGTCTTAAGCTCAATTAAGACTCATGTTTTCATTCCTTCAGTTCCTGTTTATTAAATTTCTGCACCAGATAGGAAAAATTTGACACTGCCCTTCAATATGTCTTTGGAAATTCTAATTAATTTTCAAGAAGAAACATCCTGCAAATTTAGTATGTACCTATTACAACCCTCACTCTTGAGAAAGAGAAAACTTTAATTTGATCCCTTTGATCTTGATGGGTACAAACACAGAGTGTGACCTTTATTCTTGATACAGATACCAAAAAAATAAATTATGGGAGCAATGACTTGTGATGGATAAGAAGCTGAAAACCATGTGAAAGGCACTTTCAAAGCTGTTCATTTTATTTTTATCCCAGATATCTCAATGACTTATTATCCATAAGGGGTAGTTTTTTCCTTTATTGAAATTATGAGAAAAGGTTAATAACAAACTGAATTTTTTCGAAACATAACACAATATAAAGTTTGACAGTTTTGTGATTTGTATATATGTGGTTCAATATGTTACACTCCTGAAAGTGCTATGTTCTCTCCTATAGGAATAAAAGAGGTGGATTGTAAGTACAAAACAGATGGCCTCGCTGAATTGTTTTTTCCTTAATTGTATGCTCACATATTTGTGTTATGGTGTGTGGGGGGAGGGTGGGAGGGTGTAGGTGTGTGGTTGGGTGTGGGTTTGGATGTGGTTTTATGGATGTTCATCAGAGTAAGAGATATTGGGAATAAAAGCTATAACAAGAATTTTAAAAAATTAAAATATTTTAAGGCATTAGGACCATATTTAATCACTTGGAATCATCTTTTATATTATTTTCCCTTGGTGTCTCATTGATATCCTTTTTAATTTATAATTGAGACCAAACCTTCTTTCTTTGTGAGGTCTCTTGCATCTGTTCTTTTCATTGCAACTCTACTTCTACCAGCAACTTTCTGGTCCTATAGCTTCAGGGTAGGATTATAGCAATTGGTCTCCTTGACAAAAATCTCTCCAGTATTTAGATTCCTAAACTACCATTTCCACCATCTCTCTCAAGTTCAGGAATTGTCAGTGGTTTTGCAGAGCTTATAATAATAGAAATATTGTAATATTTGAACATTCCACTCAATCAGAAATCTCTACTCACTGTTCTGCTGATACATTCTTTGTCTCTATGTTTCTCCTCTTTTGGAGTTTATACCCTAGCTTGGATCTGCCCATTTGAATTCTATTCATCCTTTAACATAAGCATAACTAGAAATTCTTATATCTGAGGCAAATGAAGTTGCAGGAAAGGAGCCAGAGAAAAAGAAATATATCAAAGCTATATTGGAATTCCATTGCTATTGATAGCCCCATCCTTTGGCATACAACTTTTTCAGGATAGGGTGAGGAAAGATGGACCCCAGGCAAAAAAAAAAATCAAAACAAAAAAAACCTTGATGTAAAAAGGAGACTTCTATTAGTAATTCATGAAGAGAGGTACATTTTCCCCTCCCAAGACTGATTTCAAGGAAACCCAACTTTCTCCATATAGCATCTTCCCTCAACTACTTCGTGTTTTACCAGCTTTGCATTGGCTGGTGTAACTACCCAGTTGAGAAAACATTCTGCCTACTCCCATTTTAAGAGCCTAAGTAGTTGTAAGTACATTTTTGTCCCCCTAAGATCTCTTCGGTTCTCTGGTGCAAAGTCCTAATTACATTGTTCTATTTATTCCTCCAACATATAATTCATGCCCCAACTCTTCATAAAATCTTACTTGAACACCTTAGCCCCCCTCATACCAAACTCAATATAATACCTATTGCAGTACAGTATTCAACAACATGTCTTACCTATAATAGACAATAATGTTTATTAATTGCAATTGAATTATCTAGACACTTATTCATTTTATCTCTTATCTTTTATCAGTATTTGTTAATTTTCTTTGCTTCTTGAGGACAGTGATTTCTTGATTTTCCTCCCAATACTTCACACAATGACTTGCATGTAATGATCACTCATTTTTAAAATGTGGTTGAATGAGGAGCAACAGGTGATGCAGTGCATAGAATGCCACCCTTGTAATCAGTAGGGCCTGAATTCAAATCTCATCACAGAAACTTATAGCTGTATGATCTTGACCATGTCACTTAACCCTGATTGCTTCCATATAAATAACTGAAATGGATTATGCACAAGCATTAATGACTCAGGAAAAATAATATCAATTTAGTAAATATTTCATTTATTCTCAGGGAACTCATATTAGAAACTCACTAACTGATTGAAGATATTTCTTTTTCAGTGAATTTGTATAAAAATGCCCAGAGATAAGAGTATCAGTTTCCAAGGATGATTTTGGTAGGATTCGTGACTTAACACATTCAACCATAAAGACAAATTCATTATGAATACAACATATCTCCCAATACTGTCAACTCTGGAACTGTGCTGTTTTTCATCTTTATATTTGCAGCACCTACAATAATGTCATGGATTTTAATTTATCTGTGACATCACCAATGTAAAAATTTGCTTAGCATTATACAGAGGTAAGAGGACTGTCCATGTACTCAGAGGACTTGGTTCAAATCCTTTCTCTATTACTACATGTGTGGTAGTATTGGGCAAATCACCTAAGTACCCTATTTTTCAGTTTCCTCATTTGTAAAATAGAATTGGATGGGTGGCCTTTGATGCCTCTTCCAGCTCTTTAGATACTAGAAACCTTGCTGTAGATCCCTTGACATTGTGAAGGAACATAAAGGATATTCATTGGTTATCCTTCATATCCTTCATCCTCACTATATAATTGACCCATCTCCTTTTTTAACTTTACATTTAGTGAGCATTACTAATGCTTATTGAATTAAATTGGGTTGAATATTGATGAAGTTGACTTAGTTATACAAGTGAATGTCAAATTCAGATACTTTAGAATGTTCATTGCTAAGATACATAAGAAAAAATATTAAGTTGATCTCATTCATTTTTTGTTGTGATAATTTTCATATCTGACATACAGTTTGAGAAAATTTAAACAAAGTGAATATAACCCTTTCATTTGAAATTTGCAGGGAATTTGAAAGGAAAAATAACAACTAATTCATTATTTCTTAGAATGTAGGTATATATATATATATATATATATATATATATATATATATATATATATATATATATATATATCTGCATTGCCCCAACATAGTATAAAATTCTCCCCAAGTCAGGCTGATTTATTATCCTAAACAAGAAGTGAGTGTAAAGCCATCAGGGGAACTCAGGGAGCTGTTGTTTATTTCTGTCCTTCTTAAAGGAAAAAATTATAAGGAATTCTGAGGATTTTGACCTTTCTAACTTTATCTTACATATTTCCTTATCCAGACTTTGTGCTTTATTCAAACTGATAACAAGAGACTTGCTATTAATATCTTACTCTAATTTATATTACAGTTTTGTATACGAGTAGATTATCTATTTTCTAATTTCTCTGGAAAATACTGCATATTTTATCCAGAACTTCATTGTGTAAATATTTGGTGAATTGCATTCCATCTTACTCATACTTTTCAATCTTTTTGTACTTGTGTTCATATTTATTCCTGTGCTTTTCTCCTTATCCTGCTCATTGAAATTCTATCCATCCTTCTAAACTCATCTCAGGTTCTTCCTACTTCACAGTTCCTGGTTGGAAATGATCTCCCACTACTAAGATCTCTTACAATATTCACTCAAATGCATTTATCATATTCAACATTCAGAAGTATAATATTAAATGTTTAACAACTGACTCTCCAAAAAGGAACAATAACAACAACAAAAACAAAAACAAAACCTAGGAACAATTCACTGTTGAGGTTTATCTTCATTTTCAATGGTTTCTTCTTTAGACAAAAAAACAAAACAGTAAATCAATCCCTAATTTGTACTATTTGTTATTTTCTGAATGTAAATACATTTTATATTTAGCAGACTTGAGTTTTCAACTATCTCCAGCATACCTTTGTTAAGCAACCTTGCTACTTATAACTATTTAATTACAACTCTAGTGTTTTTTGTTCGTTTTGTTCATTTTTCTTTTTCTTTTGTTTTGTTTTGTTTTGTTTTTGTTTTGTAAGGCAGTGGGGTTAAGTGTCTTGCCCAAGGTCACACAGTTAAGTAAATATTAAGTATCTGAGGATAGATTTGAACTCAGATCCTCCTGACTCCAGGGCCTGTGCTCTTATCCACTGTACTACTTAGCTGCTCCTGGACTCCTGAAGAGTTAGATCTGGCTTTGCCATGTACATCTTTGTATCCTCGACAATTTTTGCTTTTTTTGCATCTAATTTTTTTAGCAAACTATCAGTCATCATTAATAGCAAAACCACTTTTTTTCTTTTCATATAGCATTTTTGCCATATTATGTTGAATAGAAATATTAATATGCAACTGAAGCAGTTTTAAAGGACAGATGACTGGTGTGATACAATGCAGACACTGTGGTGATTCTTAAAGGTCTCCAGCTATCTGGATATAAATTATATAAAATCAAATATGCAGATACAGTAAAGAATAGATTTTTGTCAAACTTATTAGCAATTTAATAGCTATTTCCCCAAGCAGTTAATGAATGTGATGTTATAAAAATATGACTTGCCTTGCCCCCAATTCTGCTCCTTTCTGAAGTACAACATATGTGTGTGTCCTAAAGGCTAAATGTTTTAGAAATAATTGTGCTGTCAAAACTAAAGTCATCAACAAGATTTTTCAACATGTAAATTATTTAGCTTACAAATTAATGAAGCATCATTTAAAAAAACTTCAATTAGACAAGTTAGTTCTCTGATTTCTTTACCTAATATAAGTAGCTTTGATTCCAGGCCTTTAATGACCCATCATATGAGATTTTTTTCAAGAATTCTTAATTTTCACACATAATGAGTTTCACACTTAAAGTCAAGGTCAGCCAGCATTTTTAAGGCAAAAATACTCAAATGAGACTTCAGTGTTAGAAATACAGGCATGTAAAATGAGAGGATTAAAAGTCATCCAGTGTTTAGTTAAGAAACCAAAACAACAGATTGACTTGTGAGCATCATTTTTTTATTTGTTCTTTCCTTTGTTTTAGCCAGTGTTACATATGAAATATATGCTGCATTAAATATTATACAAATTTATACTGTATTACTCCTAATATATACTTCAATTTCCTCTGAAGTATAATTTGATTCTTTTTCCTCATTATATCTAAAATCTCACTGATGTGGATAGTCAGTGTTTTCCACAATGACTGTTATATAGTAGGCATTTAATAAATGCTAGTCTCTAATCCAAGTCCAATCTGGCAGAAGAAAAGTTAGAAATTACAATATTGGGAGCACTGTGGGAGGAAAGAGGCAGAGGAGAGAAGTTTACACTTATCCTAGCACTGAATTGTCTTCCAGGTCTGTAATAGTGATGACAGAATTAAGGTGATAGAGTGGGTTGGAACTACAGTAAGATTGGCAGAGAAGAGGATGGTGGGAAAATACCATCTGTTTTTTTATTGCTGTCTAGGATGGGGTGGGCAGTATATCTGAGGGAAAAGAGAACTGTAAAATATTTCTTTCCCAAAGTACATATCTCTCTAGCAAATTCCAGTTCTTTATTTCAAATTTTAATCTTAATCTGATTGAGACATTCCTGGCAACAGAGTTATTGTGTATTCAACCTTGAAATACATGTACACTCATTCAAATAAATGGAATTTGTATTTGGATACATATATAAACACACATGTGTAGGTATGTGTAAAGATGACATTGTAAACATGTGCATATGTGCATAAAATCACACAGTAATGATCTATAAAAACATGGTCCTATTAGCATATAGAAATAACAACATGTATCTATTGAATATTAATTTTATATTAGTTTTGCTTCATCATTTTTCTATATGATACCTATTTTCATTTTAAAAATATCTCATTTTGAGTTATATTCTCTATTTTATGCATTCTATATCCAAAGTAGTGTGGTACTCAGACTCCACCATTGTCTGAAATGGAATGAATGAAAACTTGGGTTCTTTAGTTTTAACAATGAACAAAAATGCTGGTCTTATTAAAATCTAGCCTCTAAGTACCAGCCTGCAGGTCTCTCACTGGCTTCTTCACTTCAGTTCTACAAATTAGATTATATTTCTCTTTCAATGGATTGGGTCATCACTTCCTCTAGATTAAGTCACTGCAGTACAACATGTGGCATGAAATTTGGAGCTCAACTTTGTACTGTTGAAGGATATCATCAGTATAGATTCAAGTGTTTAATAGTCACAATAAAGTTTCTGAAGAAGCTGTTTACTCTTCAAATTAAAAAAAAAAAAATCAAACCAATCTTCCCTGATTTGCATTTGCTAATTTTTATTCATTCTTGGATTGTGTTTATTTGTTTCATTTTCTGGTGTCTGGAGGAATAAAATTCTTCCTCAATTAAGATTCAAATCTAAAAAATCTTCCTTCTATTTGATATCACACAGATGCTATGGCCTGTTTCTAGCCATAGAAAATAAAATCCTACCTCAGTTTCCTTTTTTAAAAATTAATACTATGGTTGCTTCTCTAACATGCCTAACATTTCTGGTATACTCTCTGTCCCTTTACCCCCTTTTTAGATATTTAATATGTCTTATCTACTACCTTAATATCCTATATGCATACCAACTTGTGTCCACCACCATACTGCTCTCCTCTTCACTCCTTCACCTTACAAATTTTCACTACTCCACCACTTCCTGCTTTCTCTCTAATAATGTTTATTCTTTGCATATATCAAGTCTAGCATCATTTTATCACCTAGGCATAATCCATCTGTACCTGAGTGCATATGGGAATTCTCAGTTCCTCAAACAGCAAGGCAATTATATTTCAATATAAAAATTCTTTCATGTCAATATGCTATACATCTGCATTGTCAAAGTAATTCCCACAGACTTATTTTACCCTTTAAAATGCAAAAACAAGTTCAAAATCCCTTATTTTTATTTACCTCATATAACTTTGTCCCCATTTCTGGAATATCATCTCCCCAAACTTACAATCACCCCTTGAAAAAGAGAGCTGCTTTCTCGCAGTAGGCTGGCAGAGTTCTACACAATTTTCAAAGCCAGTGCAGCGTGACATCAGGCTGTTATGATTCTGCATGGGGACGCCATCTGCACACCAAAAGGGCATTTCCTTATGTCATAAAAATGAAAATAAAAATTACCCATGCCTGAACGCCAACACATAGGCCCAAATAGGCATCATTCATTCAAAATTTCTAATGCTACAATTTAGATGATATTTCTCTTTCAAAGGAGTTGGATCATTTATATATGCCCAACATAAATTATTTACTGTAAGCTTCTAACTGTGGGCTTTTAAGTTTATATAGGAGTTGGAAAGTTTCCTCCGAATAACTATGATTAAAGGAAGCAATAGGATTCCAGGAGTGAACATGATTGTTCAAGAATATAGTATTTTCTTCCAAAAGTGATTTAGAAGGAATCATTTTAGTTCATTTTCTTTTGTGTGGGGACAAACAGGACATTCAGTCACCCTGAAAGACAATTATACTTTAGTTTTTTTCTTGGTAAAAGCAATAAAGGATAAATACAATGTTAACAAGAATTTTCTTTCATTTAAAAAATCATTTAAAACTATCTCCAAAGAGCTACAAATCTCCTCCTCCTCCTGACAGAATGATTAAATACCTGAAAACCAAACCCTTAACCTTTCATATTATATGAAAATTGCTTCAAATTAATTCTTAGTTACTGAATTGCATAATACTGGTGTGCTTAGTAGATTTTATGTATAATAATTTTCATTATCAAAGGTTACTCCATTATTCACCCAGAACTAGTTATTCAACTCATTTTGGGTTTCTTTCTGTCCTTTTTCCACTGTGTCTTTGGTGTCCTCCAGTGAGCAAAATGTTAGAATTACTCTATTGCATTGTCATATTCGGTGGCTGAGAGAATAACTAATTTCTAATAAAATGCCAGTAGACCATATCCCTTTCATTCAGGCTGAAGAAAAAATATTAGGTGCTGCTTCCATTGTAAGAGAGGGTAGAAAGATTAAATGGAATTTCATTATGAAGAGATGATTGTTAACTTGCCTTAAGATAAAAGAACTGTTGATTATTTTAATTCAAATATATAATGAATAGTAGTATGGATAGTAAAATTATAAAATGATACAGATTTAAATCCAAACTTTGACTCATACTTATTGTGTGACTGTATGTAAATCATAACATCACAGTCCTCTTGGCAACTTTTAAGACTTGAAGTTGCAGAGAAGTTGTCAAATTGTATATTGTAGAAGTATTTTCCCCTATGTGGAAGATCACTATACCAAAGAAATCATAGATCCAGAAAGTCTCTTAAAACACTGACATGAACATTATAAATTAAGAAGAGCAAAGTAGTTTGAAGCCATGGAATTAAAAAAAAAGATTTGAGAAACATAATTTCCGGGTAATTTAATCTTTTTATTAATAAAATTAGCATTTTAATAAAAGAATTAACATTTGACCATTTCTCTCAGACCAAAGAGAATCATGGTGGCAGACTCATGTGTTATATGCCCGTAGAAAGAGGAGTTTTTCTTGAGGATAGTAATCAACTCCATTTGTTAACACAATTCTGATTTGTTAATTATTGAGAAAACGAATATTATAATTGGGTTGGGGCTGGACCTGAACTTTGATTATGTCATTTACTTCTTTAGTTGCCCCCAGTTTGAGGCAATTAAGTTAAAAATGTATCCACTCAAGCCTGAGCAAAAGGGGTTTCACCTTAGATAAGAATCATGATCCAGCTGGGTAGATTAGTAATAATAATTGTGATTGTACCTGCCCCCAAATTCCTAGGCCTCTTCTTCTCCCTCTAAAATTTCAATAAAAAATTAAAAATAACTTTAAAACTTTATATCATCATAACAAATAATCTCCAGGCTTATGTAAGGAAGAAAAACTGTCCAAATATAGAGATAAAGCAAAAGAAATCATAGAATATAAATTTATATTTTAATATCCTTGATTACAAAAATAATTTTATTCAACTATGTAATAATAGAAAACTGAAAAAAAAATAATAGAAAGATAGCAACTTCTCCCAGATCATCTATCTGAATTCCATTGAAAATTATGTAGAACTAAATGAATTAAACAATGAAAGTAGTTACTGGGTGCTACATAATGCTGTAAGTTTGCTAATTGCTGGGGCAGGTAAGTAGCACAGTGAATAGAAGTCTGAATTCAAATCCTGCCTCAGAGACTTATTAAGTGTGTGACCCTGGTCAAGTCACTTAACCCTGATTACCTCCCTTCAAAATGTTTTTAAAATACTTTGCCTACATTATCAATTTTTTCAAAGAAAAAATATTTTTTTAAATAAAGAAATACATAGAAGTCTGAAGCAAGAGCAAATTAATGAGGGTGAATTAAAAAAAAAATGTATTTTGGACTCAAATTCAAAAAGTCCAAATTCTAACCTATCAATTCTCTACCTACATTGTACATTCATATCACTTAGCCTTTTCAATCTTTGTGTGTTCACCTGCAAAATGCCAGGATTGTACTGGATGATATTTAAGATTCCAAGTTTATAAAAATTCCAAGTCAAGCTGGTTATGAAGCCATAATTTGACAAAGTTGGGAGGCAATAATAGATATTTCTCTTTTGAAAAGTCTTATTCCCATAAATATCAATCTTTACATGGGATTTTCTGAGCAACTCTGTCTTTCATAGTGTAATAAGGGTTCAGAGAAGTTAAATGATTTGCCCAGTATTACACAGCTTGTAGGTATCTTAGGTAGCATTCCAACCAGTCTTTCTTAACTCCATTTTCATCTTTTTACATGCAGTGTTAGTAAAGAAAATGAAGCTACTGTTTGGAAAATCACACTCCTCTCAGAAGCCCTGACTCTTTTAGAATTGAGACACATGTCTTCCTCTCCCTTCCTACCCCTATATGGAATATTAAAAATAGTCAATTCATAAATAAGACATAGTACAATTATAATAGAATTGATCTCATTACTTGGAAAAAACTACTCCCTCTAAATTTACCAGTTGTCTCTTAATTTCCCCATTTTATGTTTTTTTCTCGGACCTCAGTTTTTCTAACCTTCATAACTCCAAGATTGCTCACTCCTCTGTTTGGGACGAATACCACTTAAATAAATTTCGGAGATATCTCAAGGTTTGAAGAGAAAATTTTATTCCTTTGTGGAGGGACTGGCCCCAATCAATTACTGAAAGACTGAGACAAAGAGAGATCCAAAGGTCACATTTATTCTAAGGCAATCCCCCAGCCCCCTGCCACTGACCCATCCTCCTTAGTTAAGATTGAGGTCTTTACAATCTAAACTAAATTAAATAAACCAGTCAGAGACTTGTGACTCCTTCCTGAAGACTCAGTAAAAACTCAGTTTGCTCTTTATATTCTGTTCCTAATAACATTCACTGATATACTAAAAGTTATTTGACAGGGGAAGAGGGACAGAAGAAACACAGTTCTAATCTATAATGTTCTAGTGAAGAAATCTCAGACTTTATTCCACTCATCTCTTTAATACTATCACCCTTTGGATTTTCATGTTATTTCTTCTTTCTCTCTTCCTATATTCTGAGTACTCCTCAGTTTCCTTTGTATATTCCTTATTTTTACTATACTTTAAGTGTATCTGTCTTTGACTCTCTTCTCCTGTTCCCTCTACACTCTTTCTTGGTGACTTTACCAACTCCCATTTCTATAATTAACATCTTGATTTAGATCACTTCAAAAATCTATATATCTATCCCCTAGACTGTACCATAACTTCAGTCTTAGATCACCAACTTCCCATTAGACATTTTAAACTGTCTTTCTCAGTATGTCCAAAATTGACAAGTTAGAGTTGTTGGGTACAGGAGATCAACAGGGATAGAGTTCTGCCAAACCCAGGATCAGTGCTAGTTCCCTAGGTCCTCAAATTCTGATGTGCCACCTGGAACAAAGGCAAGAGCAAACTTAGGGCACTAGGGCACTGCCAAGGATTTCCCCTTCCTCGCCGCACTGCAATGTGAACAGCAATTGCAAAAAATGGTCGGGGGATCACTCTACAAAATTAGTGAGGAAGATTATTAAACAAATCCATAGATTTCCAGCATCAAAAAATTAAGAAGTTTGGGTGCTTGTATTAAAATACCAAGGCAAATAAACTAAAACAGACATTCTTCTTGCACAATTGGAAATATATTTAACTAACATGGAACACAAATGTCCTTATGACTAGATGGTACCAGCAAAGAATATATGACTGATTTTCAGTTTTAAACATGAATTTACTTTAAATGACAAGACATTAAATTAGAATTTTTTCCTTATTGCTTCCACCCCATCATTTATTTTTCGTAAAAAAGAAAAGTCTGAAATACTTGAATGATTTCATATTTCCCTTTAATCTGAATTCCCCAATGTGATGTTTCCTCACTTCCTACTGTTTCCCTTGATGAATTTCTTAATGATGAAACATGGAAATAGCTTATTTTAGGAGTGGTGCTTGTTGTGAACCAGAAGATTGATTTTTTATAAAGGAAGTAAAACTGACAATTCAAAAATGGATATACTGTTTTATTACACTTAAAAGTCAATGATAAGGATGGTAGCTTGTTATGAAATGGAATTGAGCTAAAACTTCCCTTAATATCTTTCCTTCATTGTCAGTAAAAATGATAAAAAATAGGATCTAAATCTAAGATGAAGTGTCCTATATATGTCTTTGCATAGTTCAGTAACCTCAGTGTCTTAATATAATCTAAGTAAACATTTAATTTTGGTGCTAGATATATGGGAATATATGCAATAGACTTTCTTTGGATATTTTTTTCTTTTTACATTTGAATATTCTTGGTTCTTTTATTCTTAAAAAAACCGTTGTTGCCCTCTACCCATCCCACTGAAATTATTCTAAATACATTTTTCTTTTATTTTCCATAAAAATATGGAAATTTCTACCTGCAATAAAATGTAAGTTCCTAGATGAGAGGAACTATTTCCATCGTTTAATCACCTAATATTTAACAGAGTAATTGACATATACTACATGTAGAACTTTAATCAGAACAGCTACTGAGACAAATAACTGATGTCCAGTGTTATGTTTTGCTTAAAGAAAAATGCATCATTTCTCAGCTCATATAAAGTAACTAATTCTTCCATTTTTTTCATTTATTTATATGTCTCTTCAGACTATGAGGCTAGTCAATTCTTACATAGGCTGTTTTGATAAGTAATCTTTACTGTTTCAAGGATTGCCGGCACCTATGTTAGATTACTCAGTTTGAGATCTAGGTCAAATCATTTAATTTTTTATGAATTTGTTTCTTTCTGTAGATAATATACAGAATACTTCTTTCACAGAGCTATTGTGAGACTCAAATAATATAAAATGTCAGGAGCTTTGTGAAAATATATGTGTAATAAAAATGTCAATAATTATTATCACTTTACTCTGAACCTTGTGGAACACTCAAAACTATACATTATTTGTGCTGATGTGGAATGTGATGTTTTTCTTTGTTTTCTTAAGTGGAAAATTCAAGTAACTATAGTATCTTAATAAAACAATATCCAAGTCATCATATTAGAGACATCAGAAAGATGTGAAAGTAGATAAGGTAAAAATGTTTTTCTTAAAAGGAAGATCACTTTAATAAGATTTGTTATGGTTTTTAGTTTTATTTATGCTTTGGTTTTACATTAAAATTAGATTATTCTCATTTTGTTTTATCATAACAAAATAAAACAGTTAAGTAGAGGGGTTTGTGTGTGTATGTCTGTGTTTGTGTGTGTGTATTTGTGTGTATGTGTATGTGTGTGTGTGTAAAACCCTTCCCCCACCTGATGACCCACTGGGAAAAAGAAAGGAATGACTTCCTATGACAAATATACGTACTGAAGCAAAACATATTTTCCCAATAACTTCACACACACACACACACACACACACACACACACAAACACACACACACAGACACACATTCAGAAATATATACCTCATTTAGTACCCTAAACCCATCACTCCCTTGTAATGAATATCATGTTTAATCATCAGTCCTTGCAAATCATCAATGGTCATTTTTCAAGCATATTTGCTAAATTAGCTAACATTACATGAGTTAAAAATAATTTTGTACTGATCCTTTGCATTAATGCCTTATTTTTGGAACTGCTTAATATTATTTTTGTGTGAATGTATATGTATATGCATATACATACATGTATATGTCTGCCTACATGTATTATATATGGTTGTTCTCTTTTCTTTATTTGCTAATTTCTGCAAAATTTAGCTTTAGATAAACTAGTAAATATAGTTACAGGTTATTTTTTGATGCTTATTTTTTTTAACTGCTAGGGACATGGGTATTTGCTACAATGTGTTAGCCCAAAGCTAAATCAAAGAAAATATATTCTTTATACATAATTTAATAACCATTCTTTTTGCATAAGAATGGTGTTTTCGTTACAGATAACCTTTTTAAATTCACTATATATTAAAATTAGTTAATAATGTTAATCATATTTTGAGTAATATAGGGCAATATTTTATGCAGTAAGCTAAATATATTTATTCTTTCCTGAAACTTATTTTAAAAGCATGTAGTTTCTCCATAAGACAATGTTTCATTTGATCTAGCCTGTTTACCTTACAGAAAAATGTAGCTTTTTTCTTTATTCCTTGTTTTCTTCTTTTTCCCCTTCCTTCTTTCCTTCTTCTCTTTCCCCTTCCTTTTTTCTTTCTTTCTTTTTTCCTATTTTCCCAGTGAAAGCTCTAGACTTTATATGATTCCTTAAAGACTGAAATTAAAATACCTCTGTAACCTCTCTTTTTCTGCCAGTTATAATTATCATAGCAAAATAGCATCCATTCTTTCTGTTTGTCCCAGGAAAGTCCTTATCTTTCCTTGAATCTTGATTAGTTCTACAATATTATTCCACATCTTCATTAGAAAAAGAAAAATCTTGGCAATATATAATATTGCTTCCCTATGTCAGGTCAGGTCCATGGATGCTATCATAATTTCAGTGTGGTTGCTATTGAAAAGCAGATCAAGAGTGACTATGAGCCTGAATGGAATATGGAAGCAGGAAATAATCTAGACCTGACATGTGATAACTTGAGCAAATGTAATTCTTTTAAAATTATTTCTTTGTCTTTATTTTTAATGTAATTATTTAAAAATAATTATTTACTTTAACTTTTGAATATAGTTTCTAACAATTCCTAGACAAAGAGTTATCTTAAAAAGAGTTTGTATCATATTATTTAAATTATGTAATTTTTAAAAAGTTATTTAAAACAAATGAATTATTCTGAACTATAAAAATTTTAGAGAATCTTAATCTGCACTTAATCTCAACTTTCTCTTATGGACAATAGCAAATATATAAGTTTATAAATATATATATATATATGCATTCATTAAATAATGATAGGCACCTGTCATATATTAAACACCTGTTAGCTGATATGAATTTTCTATTATTTATACAATTTCAATAAATGACTTAATTACTGTTCTCACTTTTAGGACCAATCTTGTAAAGGATTCTTTTGTAAAGGATTTTTTTCTGTTTCTGAAAGAATGATTGCTTTAAAGTGAATTTATATATTTTTCTAAGAAGTAATAACGCTACTGATAAAATAGTCAATATGTCTAAAAGAATTTAGACGTTAAATTAAGCCTCTTAAAAAGATTGCAATATTTTCATTTTTAGATTAAAGTGGTTTAAGGTTTTTAATAGGAAGTCTTACTATGTAAATATTTAACTAGATAAATCGTGTTCAATTACCTTTATTTTTTTTGTGGCATCAAAAGCAAGATAAAATTGCAAAACATGCATTAGTTTGTTGAAATGCAAAGAAAATAGACATTTCCATGTATCATTTTGGTCAAAACAACTGCATCTTGAAGATAGAGGTGTTAGCTTGATATATGAATAACAGCATGAAAGTTGAGATAAAAAAAGGAGTGTGGAGAACATTAATGATATTTTCTGCCTATAAAAAAACAAGTCTTTTTCCTCCAATAATATAGTATGTAGATCATGAAGACTTAATATTTAATTATCATTGTCTTTTCTGGAAAGACAATTGAAAATTTTTTTAAGATAAAGAAGAGTTCAAATATGTTAACACAACCAGAGAAAATCATTAATAAAGGTCAAAATAGAGCATAGTTTCCCTTAAAAAGGGATTTTATTTGGCATATTCTTATACTGTTTTTGTAGATGCATTTCTTAATCCTTTGTAGCTAGAGATATCTATAACTCAAAATAATTGTTTTATAGTGGACAACCCCTACGTTTTACAGGATCTTCTATAAGATTCATGAAATGCCTTTTTTTGCAAGTAATAATACTGGGTATCATACAAAATTACCATAATAATTATATATGGTTGTTCTCTTTTCTTTATTTGCTAATTTCTGCAAAATTTAGCTTTAGATAATAACATTGTCACTATACATGGATAATTTATATTTCTAGAAATAATTAGTGTTAGCACAGAAATAGACATAAACTAATGGGGGAAAACATTAAAACATTACTTGAAAATAAATATTAGCAATATTTGTATACTATTTTAGGCTTTAAAAGGAGTTTTCCTCACAACAACACTGTGAGGTAGAAAGAACAAATATGAATCATATTTTACAAAGAAAGAAACAGACACTGAGAGACCATGATCACATAACTACTAAGGGTTTAAGGTGGGATTTAACTCACTTATTCTGACTATAATTCATTTTGTCTATGTTCACTTGGTCAAATTGCCTTCACACTATGTAAAAATGGCTATAGATGTCTCCTATTTTAATTACTATGGGAAATTTCTATGATTTCATGACTAGAAGCTTCAGTATCTCTGTTCTACACCAATTGTCTATTGCTATATACAAAGTACTAATTATTTTGGGAGTGAGATTTCAGATGTTGAATAAAGTATTTATATTAATTAGAGTAAAGCTATCAAACTTTAACTTCTGAAGGTTTAGTGCAGATGTTTGTAACATTGTAAGATTATATAATTATTATATATATTTGCATGTGTGAGTGTGTGTTTATGTGTGTCTGAATATGTATGTATGTACATGTTTTATCCTAATTCTCTACTCTATGGGAGAAACCTCCTATCTGTTACTTAGCTCCCAGTGTTCAGATATCCTTCTGTGTCACTTTCATCTATAGCCTCCTAAGTCAAGATAACAGCTCTGACTCTCTAGTTTCCTTATGACATATCTTTCCCTTGATGCCCTTCCATGTTGTTATAGTTCACTTTCTTCTTCCATATAACCAATAAAGAGAACATTTCCTTCAAGTTCTCTTATACATATTCTCAGAGGGGAAAATGCCTGAATTTTGAGCACAGGATTACTTGAAAGTGACAGAAGGGGAAAAAAAAGACAATTATGTATTCTTTCAAGTTCACCATAGAGCTCTCTACTAGTAGAAAGGTCAATAGTCTTCTGCTCTTTCTGTTTGTAGACAGGACCAGAATTGTAAGCTAAAACCAGGGTTCCTCTATTTCCCCATAACAGAGATTAGTTTTTCTTGAATTAGTTGCCCCCCAGAAACTAATTGAAATCTCTACCTTCCCTTGATATGCTTCCTAGTCACCTAAGGACATAAAAATTTTCTTTCACATCAAGTTTTGTTCTCTTTGACTTGGTAGATACAGATGGGTCAGCACATATTCCTGCTAGATGAACACATTTCTGTAAAAAGACCAGAGATCACACTGATAGAAACTGAAACTATGTGCTACTATATCTTTGTGGCATGTCCTTTTTGCATTAGGGAAAGTAAACCTCCTTTTCTTAACTGTTCAGTGACATAATGTTTGTCTTATTTAATCACAAAATTTAATCTGAATTAATATGATACTGTTGTTATGCTAGTTGTCACACTAGTCCCAACAGGAAGAAATGCTGATGCCTTTTCTATTGTGCTAATAATCTCATAGGTAAATTAAAAAAAAAAACTACTACAATTGGTTATAAATGAGTTGATTATAACCTGTGGTTCCAATGAAAAATTAGCTGACCGGTAAAGGTAATTATGTAGGGTGGTATTGATTAAGAAATAATAAATGCAATATTTCCACTATCTCCATTTAAATCATCACCTCTAAAATTAAGGCATTCTATATGTAGGAGAAAAATGACAAAGAAAAGAGAAAAGCGCTGTATTCATGATAATATTGGCAAGAAAGAAAGAAGGAAGGAAGGATTTTTCACTTTTTCTTTTTTGTCTTATTCATTTATTTATTTATTTTTAAGTGATTTTTTCATCTATATGCATATGTATATTTTAAGTTACAAAATATCCCTCCATCCTGCCACCCTCCCTTCCCCCCCCCACAGTGGTCAATGGTCAGCTTAACATTGTACATATATATATATGTGTGTGTGTGTGTGTGTGTGTGTGTGTGTGTGTCTGTGTGTGTCTGTGTGTCTGTGTGTCTGTGTGTGTGTCTGTGTGTGCATCTGTGTGTGTGTGTATATATATTTGATAAACATGTTTACAGATTAGTCATTTTTGGTAAGAGGAATTAGCATTAAGAGAAAGACATACATAAGAGATAATTTTTATAAAGTGTTCATCAGATTCTGAAGGGTTTTTTTGTTTGATTTGGTTTTATATTTCTTCCTCTGCATTGGGATAACATTGTCCCTAACCAGTCTAAAAATTATTGTCTTA